>NC_135616.1:25164090-25467121 GCF_053574225.1 Canis aureus
TTCTAATTTCTCTTAGGAAATACCTTTTAGATCTATCTATATCATTCTGTTTTCAATCTTAAGTTCTTTTTTCTTATTTCCCTTTTTCTTTCTAGAAGTAATTTCTATAGTCTATATCCCAGATTATTGATTTTCTCTTTGGCTGAATCCTACCTCCTATTTAACCCATCTAGGAAGGTTTTAATTTTAATGCTTATAATGCCTGTCATTTTATTTCTTGAAGTTATAACTGGATGTTTCCAATTCCCCTGTCATAAGAGAGTAACCCTTTCCAAGTCCCAGCTATTTATATAGTTGGCAGTTCCTGTTCCTCTCCAGTTATGAAATCCTCATCACTTGAACTTAAGTGGGCATTCGGACTGTAACCTGACCTGCTTTGGCCTACATTCAGGTTTTCTACCTTACTAATCTGTTACCCTATCAAATTACGGGTTTATAACTCTGGTTATGAGTTTCCTATCAAGTTCATAGCCTGAAAATTTCCTTCTCTTTCTTTTGCTCTCAGCTAGGTATTTAAAAAGTTATTATATTCTACTCAGTATTTGTGTATTTGTAGAGGGAAGGTGGGTGCGGTGTATGAGGGGTACTCCACGAGGCTTAGGTCAACATTTTGCTAAAACTAAAAGATCCAGTGATAAGTCAGTCTTACAACTATGTTGGCTATATTCTTTACACTGTAATTACTCTTCAACCTTAATATATTTAGTAAATAATGAGAGAACAGTACTCATTATCCCTGAGTCAGGAACAATCAGTGGACCACAAGAGCACACGAGGAGAAAAGTACCAGAAATCCTGTGTGAGAGTTTAAGTTGAGAAACGAAAGAATTGAACATATTAGGAAAAAAAGGATAGAAAGAGGCCAGATCATATGCTAAATATTTCATATACATTATCACATATAATACCCCAACAGTCCTCTCCTTTAGAAAATTGGAGATTCAGAAACATCACACAGAGTTGTACAGGAATTGAACCTAGGCCTCTAAGTTTCAAAAGGCCATACTTGATTATTATAAGAAACTCAGAACTTTTTCTGATGTGGCAAAAGTTTGACATCAAAGCCAGAATCAAGGAAGACTACTCCGGGAGCAAAGACAGATTTCTCATATAGCCAATGAAATTTAGACACAAGGGCCTTTCAACTGGATGGGACTCACAGAGTTTCTGGGTATTGTAAGTATGTGGATAGGGAGGGGAAAGCCATGTGAAAATTGGGAAATATTTAAATGTAAGTGTGTCTGAAAATTGTCTAAAGAGATGTCAGAGAGAAGGGTTTGAATCTTCAAGACTTCTGTTTTTGAAGATTTTGGGGGTAGAGTATCTTTTCTAATTAGAAATAAATATTCATCCTTCTACTTAAATTTTTGCTAATAATGGTGTATTACTTTTCTTTTAATGAAAGGCTCCAACTTTATAACTTTCAGGCACAAATCCTAGTTCTGTCCCTGCCTGGGAATAGAGGGTGGGGGGAGTATAAAATGAAAATAGGCTAGTTAGGATTCTGTAGGAGTATAGGTATGAAGTATGAAGGACTAGAAGTAAAGTGGTTAATGATAAAAGTCAAAATTATTTTTTTAAGATTTTATTTATTTATTCATGAGAGACACAGAGAGAGAAAGGCACAGACACAGGCAGAGGGAGAAGCAGGCTCCATGCTGGGAGCCTGATGTGGGACTCCATCCCTGGTCTCAGGGATCACACCCTGGGCTGAAGGTGGCGCTAAAATGCTGAGCCACCTGGGCTGCCCAAAGGTCAAAATTATTAGACTGATTCAAGAATCATAGCAAAGAAAGAATAAACGGAATCCAGTGAATGGTAGGATGTAAGCCATAAATATAAGAAAGAATCCAGTCTCATTCCAGGTTTATGAGCACTGCTGTAAATGACATTAGTGGCACTATTATCAGAAAGAGCCCAGTCAAGAGGAATTTACTGATGATTTGGTAGATGAGGTGAAAGACCAGTGGAGAGTATGAATGGTGGAAAGTACAAAGAGTTCTGCGGATAGAACAACACATTTGTCCAGCATCTGGCTGACATTTGGAAATGAAATACAAAAGCTCTGCAGATGACTGGGACTCTATGGGAAGAGCTGCTTACACACAACAGCCCTCAGTAGCTGTAGATTCAGAAAAGACACAGTACATGGCCAAGCCCAGGATTTTCATAAGTGGCTCAAAAGCAAGGAAAGGTAAATAAGAAGGGAGAGCAACAAGAGCCTCAAGAAAATGGAGGTGATTTCACTGAGAATGCAATGTTTGGATCTGGTGCAAAGATCATATGACTATGTGATCTTTTAAAGAACCAATTCAATAGAGTAGTGAGAAGCAGAGTCTGAATGTGAGGGATCATCAGGAGAGTTGATGGTAATATGCATGATCTGTGAGTATAAAATAATCTTTCAGGATTATTGAATGGCAAAGAAGAATGGTCTCAGATTGTAGAAGAGACATGAGATGAAATACTTTCTTTGAGTTTGAGGACTTTTTTTAAGTCAGAAGAGAAGAAATTTTTCTCTCTCTATGGTAAAGGAAAATTGGAAATAGAAGCATTGGGATGGTTGACAAAACAACATTGTGACAGAAACTGAATGATGGGGGAACAGAGGCTTTGGGGTCATCCAGGGGTAAATACAATGAGGACATTTCCTCTGTAAAGACAGTGGCAGATACTTAAAAAATTTCAGATGATTATGAAAGTTTTTAATATTGCTTATGTAGATTCTTTGAGTGATAACCAAGGCTAGATACATCCATGTTAACAATGGCCAAAGTAAAATAGAGATGTAGATCTTGAAACTGAGAAAGAAAAAAGAATTGCGAATTCAAAAGGTCAGATAGTAAAATTATTAAGGAGAGTATTAGAGGATGTAATTAAAAAGAAATACTATGAATAAAGACCTCAGAAGATGGCATGAAAGTATCCTGGGGGATGGAGATGACATTTATAAAATAGAGACCAAAAGTTGGTACAAGTAGCAGGTGGGGAATTCAAACAAAATGTGTTTGCTAATTAGTATCAATTAAGTTAATTGGTCACAAAGACAGAAACCTACACAGTTATGGGAATAATAACGTGAAAAATGACTGCACAGGTTATTACAGAGTTTTTAATCATGACCTTGTATGAACAAATGGATGGGTATATCTCTAATCAAAGTTTCAGTCTAAAGAAGCACTTGAATTCATTCTTTATATCTCCATTTGCTAAAGAATGAACAGCCAATGTCACTGCAGCTTTTGCAATGCTCCTACCAGGGAAGTTTTAAATTGAAATCAAATTCCAATCTTTCTACTTTCATCTGCATTAGACAACTAAAGGCAAATGATGTAATTAGGGAAATTCCCTTAAAAAATGTACTATTGCTTAAACATTACTTCTTTTCTGATGAAAGAGTCATAAGCTCAGGAGACTAGATATCAAAATAGCTGAGGAGGGTACTATAGGATGTGATTAAAAAGAAATAGTATAAAAAATAAAATAAAAAAAGAAATAGTATAATAAAGAATTTTCATTATGGTATTAAAACATGGTGTTTCTATAATTAGATTTAAATATTTTTTAAATTAATATATCACATTTCCCCCTAAAATAAATATCAGAGCTATTAAAGAAATATATACCTTTCATCAATTAAATGAAAGGATAACTAGTACTTCAGATAAACTTTGGCTCTCAACTTGCTGGCAGTGAGGCACACAAGGGAACATATTTAGTTGCATGGTCCTAGGCAAGAGAAAATAAAAAGCATTCTATCTACATAGGAGAGGCACTTTTTTTTTTCTTGTATTACATTTGGAAGGAAGTTTCTGAAATAAGGTAATTTATGGACATTTTAGTAGCCTAGTGGAAAAAACACTTAGTAAAATACTACGAGTATGTCATAGACCTATTTCTCCAAACATAGTGAATCACATGATATTTTAAAAATAAGTAAATAGGTAAGTTTTCAAGATGCTGAATTTATTGAACTCAAATATTAGGGTATCTGATCTATCTTAGTATAGTGGCGCAATTTGAGATACAGTAGGAATGATAGACCACAAGTGTCTTACAATAGCTCCCCTAAATATCTTTTCAGTTTTATAAAAAATACATGTAAACATATGCAGCATGGTGAAACAGTCTCTAACAATATACACTCAAACTCAAAAAGAGAAAACATCGTTATAACACAGACTACTCAGGTATGGGCCAATCCCATCTTGTTCATAAAGTTTGGCTTTTATGATCTTATCTGTTATATCTGCTCTTGAATTTAAGATCAGGGCATCTTGGACAAACATTTTTATTCTAGAATAATCAACAGATATTCTTCAGAAAACTAAAGTAATTTGAGAGTCAAAAGTGCACAACTGAATCAGTAGCAATTGGATATGTTTGTTAAAGGATTAATTTAATGGCTGTTTAGCCCATTCATTGGGTTCTAAAAATCTAATGAAAACTAAAACAGTACTCTGGATCAAACTTATGAGATTTATTTTTCATAAAAGGTGCCCTTTGATATTCAACACTGAGGATTTTATGATTTGAAAGGATTGGTAACAGTGACTTGGTGAAAAGGTGTAGAAAAGAATCATAATATAAAGTAATATAGTGATAGTTATATAACAATAGTAATATAGTTATTGTACTTCATCCTTTACGGAGACCATTCACAGTGATGGCATGAAATTTTGGCTGCTTAAGCAATCAACATCTGTGGGGTCTTGTTAATTCTAGTGAAAAAAATGTATAAATACCTACTCTAATATTTATGTGAATTCAGTGAAGTCAGTTAAAAGTATTTATGTTGGCATGTAAATTCTTAAGAGATAATTATTATTAACCATGAATATATTTTGTATTAATGACAGTGGGAAATTAACAAAAATGAATGCCAACATTCTTAACTACTATATGTTGTGATAAACCACTTCTATGGGATTATCTCTGAATTTCTCAAAGTCAACACAAAACATGTAATTCAATATTTTGTGTTTTACTCTACTGAAGGAGTCTTCTGGCTTGGAAAGCCCAAATGACTGGAAGAGATAAGCTTGTTGAATGCCACTTTCATTTTATAAGATGGAATATCCTACCAAACAATCCTACACTTAACAATTTCATTTTACAATTATATTTTTAAAAATTCTTATGTTGTCTTGTTGACCTGTGAAGTCTTACAGAATAATTTGTATGTAAAAACCTGCTGAAAACAAGACTTTTTTTTTCATGTCTACCTACATAAAACACAACAGAAAACAAGATTTTATATTTAATGCTGTTCCGATTTTTAAAAAACTATGGATATTACTTTATATCAAATTTAAAAAGTGAGGGCAAAAATATTCACATACTATATTTAGTTGCAATTACTACTGCCCTAGTCATACATTTTTCCTATCTCTTCTAAATAAGTATTCAAAATGGCATCTAATCCTTTCCCATGTCCCGTAACAATGAAGTGATATATTAAAAAAAAAAAAGAAAAGATTCCAAGGGTCAGCTGGATGGTAGATTTGCTATTTCCAGTAGTACATTACTGAATAAATATATATAAAAAAACTAACCTGCAATATAAATTTTCATTCATGTTGCTCATTTAACATTTAATTATATTTGGCCTTGTATTTTTACTTAAGTACTTTACTTCCCACAACTTGTCACCTCAATGAATCATAATGATCAGGGAACATATTAATTTTTCCTAATTAACTGGTCAGAAATCTCTAATATTTCTGCTTATAACTTTATATAATGTATGTACATTATTGAATAAATGAATGAATAAAAATAAAATAGCATTTCTTTATAGTATATTTCTTTAAGATTAGTTTGCAAAACTATATGACTTTGAATCTCAACTTTTGTCCTTCTCTATGCATAGCACAGGGTTTACAACAAATAGATGTCCATGTTGAAGTAAATAAATACAATCAACAGGAAAACCTGTGAGTCTCAAATATGCCTTTAAAGGATATAGGAATCTTACAAGACAATGGCTTTTTTCTCATAAAAATAATTAATGGAAAATAAGATAATTTTTACCAAAGAATCTCTAAATAATATTACAAGATTAGGAAAAGAAATAGTAATGCCAGATGCTGGTAATAAAAACCTTGATAGATGATATCATCTTTATTGTTACTGAAAAAGGAAAGTATATATTGTACATTCTATTCTGAATGAGACATATTTAGGTTCAATTGCAATTTTATATCAGCTGCTAAATGGTTCTGAACTAAAAGTCAATGCCAGGACTCTAGACTTTTACACCTGCTTAGCTACGCTGTCTGTCATCTTTTTCCTATTGAGTAGGCAATAATAATTTTTCAATAACTGAGTAAAGGGATAAATAGCTTTAATTTCCTCAAGCAAACTCTCCTTCTCTTTTATTCTGTGCCACCACTCCTGCCATAATTCAGTTTGATCAGGCATAGCAATGCCATTTTTATTTTAAAATGACTTATGCACTACAAACTCTGGCTTCAATATAGTTATTCTGAGAAGTAAACAAATACTTAAATGGAGTATTCTATGATTGTTTAATACAAACGGTTTGGGAAGCTTTCATCAGATGATAGATTAAATAATATTTAAAATATTTTCAGATTTAAGATTTATTGAGTGACTACCATGTGTCAGAAATGGCTTGCAGAACTTTACAAGTGACAACTTATATAATACTCATAACTTTATAAATTAGGAGTTACCACATCTACTAGAGGCATCTGAGTGTAGGTATCTGAAGCAATGTGCCAGTCACACAGCTCCAGGGTGGTGGATAGAGAACTCCAAACCAGGCTCTCTGAGGACTGAACATTGAGCTTGGTCCCAACTAGGCAGATTGCCTCTCTTAAAGTCAGAGAGTCTATAAAGATTCTGTTTTATAGGATATACAAGGAGGGCACCTGGGTGGCTCCATCAGTTAAGCATTAGATTCTTGATTTCAATTCAGGTCATGATCTCAGGGTCATAAGATTGAGCCCTGTGGCAAGCTCCATGCTGGGTGTGAAGCCTGCTTAAGATTCTCTCTCTCCCTCCCTCTCTGTCCATTCCCCTACCCCTGTCAATTCTATAAATAAATAAATAAATAAATAAATAAATAAATAAATAAATAAATAAATAAATACTGAAGGTATTTTTACAAGCCAGCGGGGAAGGACTGATAGTAGATAGTGGATTTACTGCTTTTGTCATTGCATTTAGATCTAAAAAGCTATTTCTCCAAATGACATCTCTGAAACCTCTCCTAGCTTCACCAGCACCACCCCTTCACAACTAATGCATTACAGACACTGATCACAAACACTAACAGTTCCTAGCTTTGATGGAGCCAAGAAAAGGGGGGAAATGGCTTCAGAAAATTTCTGATACATTGCTGCTCACATGCATTAAAAAACAAAAATTTAAAAAGCACATTGTAAATGTATACACTATTTCTAGGAATAACAATTAGAGCCAGCTGAAATAGAACAAAGTTCAGAAACCATTGATAACTGATTTCTATCTGTAAACAATCTGATGTCAACAAAATCTCATCCATCTGTAAAGCCCAGATGAATATGAAAGCTCATGTACCATCCACAAGCACACAAATACACCACGTACAACAAAACCTTATTTTTCACATGAGGATTTTCATTTCCCTGATCTTTACTTTCAAGGCATGCTACCTGTTAACCACTGGTATGAAAACAGTATTACTTAGGTGGATTCATCCATTTTCTTTGGTTCCAGAGAAAGCAATTCTCATGGGCCATCTAAAGCAACGACTTATGCTTCAGTTGGAGACTTGGTTAAGTTTAATCTGCTTTAGCAGTGACAGAAGACAAACAAAAATGAGATGCTGGTTCTCATTGGTTTTTACTCATATCACCGTCATTTTCCATGACATGGTACCACATGTGCCTGTGAGCACTGGTCTCACCAGGTATTCCTTATTGAGTGACAAAGGGGGTAAATACTTCAGGAAGATGAAAAGGAGAAGGGGGGAAAAACAAACAGGCAAACAAAAACCCCTTGGACCTGACATTATGGAAAAAATAAAAAAAGACACTAAGATGAAAAAAAAAATAGTGTCATGGTTTACATGTGGGATTTTGATGGAATCTAGGGCTGTGTTTTAATTCAAAACTCACCATCTCAAAACCACTTCTTTTCATCCGCCTGCAGGACTTGAGGTAAGTACGTATACGTTTTCTGGCACGCTCTTGATACTCAGGGAATTGTCGCCTGCATGAGTCAATGATAGCCTGGATCTTTTCTTTGGGCTGCTTAGAGATTGGGACCATTCGGTCCAAGTTTTCATCTACAAACAGCCTGACAAACATCTGTTGGCAAGAGGGAGACAGAGGAGAAGGGTTTGGAGGACTGCTCTCTGCTGTTCCTAGCTTCCTGTCTTGATTACCGATAGGAAAATACTCTTTTCTGCTTTATGCACTGGAGAACTTTGCCATGGAAAGCCAGAGATTTTACGCAAACACCCTTTTAAAGGCTTTCGAAATGGTTGGATTAAAAAAAAAATAGAGAGAAAAAAAGAGAGAGAGAGGCAGACAGACAGACACACAGACAGAAAAGTATAGACTATTGTGTAGGGAAAAAAAATCAGGAAATAACAGTACACTGTGACAATTAAGCACCCCATAAAATTCTCCATTAAGGATAAATGCGACTGCTCCACTGTGACACTGCACAGTGCAATCATCTCTGAAAACAATGGACTCTCTTGTCATGCATAATTAGATAAGCCGGGAAGGCGGGAGAAATAACTGGTGACAGGCATACTCTTCCGAGGAAGAAGCCGAGGCCCCTCATCCACTAGGTAAACATGCATACTCACACAACACAAATCCAGTTTTCAGCTCACATTTGGCTTTAAAATTCTAAACAAAACACAGCAATTCTGGTGTCTGGTTGGCAAAGAGTGTTTCATGTACTTTTTAAATCCTTCTGTAAATTAAACAGACATGTCTCTAGAATAGCCACATTTACCAACAAGCAACAACACCAAAGTGAAGCGGTAAAGGAAGCCACGCGGGGAGGGTGGCCGGACTCACATTAAAGGCCTTCAGCCGCTCGGCCTCAACGCCATCGGTCTCGTTCACTTTCTCCGAGTCGTCGTGCTCGTCGTGCTCATCTTCGTCCTCATCTCCCCTGTTCAGGGACAGGTCCTCGGCACCTCGGTCTACGCTCTCATTTTTGCCAGACTCGTAGCTTGAGTAGCTATGTGCCGGAGACTGCAAAGAGAGGCGCAGATTGCTGCTTGTAAATCCATCGCACGGCAGACAAACGCGGCTTTTAATTTCATCGGTTTCTCAAAGATCTTGCTCAAAGAAGTGAATCCCAGGGTTGTAGCTATTTTCATTTGAATCGGAATGAAGGGAGAGGAGAAGAAAAATCTACCTCCCCAGTCATGCTGGTCGCATTACCAGTATTCCATAGCTGCATGAACATTTCTAACACTACAGAAAGTTCTATCGAATTTAGCTTTTCGAGCGCAAAGATAGTTCCCACTTAATATACTCAGGAAGGAAGGAAGGAAGGAAGGAAGGAAGGAAGGAAGGAAGGAAGGAAGGAAGGAAGGAAGGAAGGAAGGAAGGAAGGAAGGGGAGGGAGGGAGGGAAGAAGGGAAGGAGGGAAGACAGATTAACCTTTAATCACCTTTGCAAAAGAATCATTGAATCACACATATCCTTAGAAATGACCTCAGGGCTTAGTCAGTCTAACCATATTAGTAATGTTTTTAACAGATAAGGAACCTAAGGGGTGGATATATTTAATAGATGTGCCCCACAAGGACTACACAAAATATTGATACTAAGGGGTGCTAATTATAAGACAACGTCTTGAAAATCAGTTTTTAAATTGTGAGTCTTATCATGGCCCTGAATTTTGGCAGAAAAAAAGAACTAGGTTTCCTCAGAATCATGTTAAGCTTAATGCTTCCTAAAGCTTAACGGAAGATAAATGCCGATCAGCGCAGTTCTCGCAAACTTCAATAGGGTTCAAGACCAACCATGGGTCCTGCTGTGGTAGCTCCTACTTTTTTGTCCATGTGGCATCTTTTCCTTTCAGGAACAGCTTCTGTTCCACCAGGTGAGAGTGCCAATCCCAGGGCGGCAACCTTCTCTAACCCAGGTGTGCCCCAACTTTACCTCTGGGTAACTGAAATTAAGTTGAATACAGCAAGGCTAAGCAGAATAGAGTGCTAATAATGTCATCTGAGATTCTAGATTCAACTGTGCCTGAAATTAACCCACCTCCCACACCCCTCCCCCCTTAGTCTTTCTTTGCTTAAATCTGAGTTTTAGTCCTTTGCAGTTGAGTCTAGAGTGGCACTATAGTGGAACACCAAATACCTGTTACTGAGTGGAAGAAGCCAATCTGAAAAGGTTACATATTGTATGATTTGAGCTATAAGACATAATGGAAAAAGCAGAACTATGAACAGTTGAGAAAGATCATTGGTTGCCAGGGGTTTGGGGAGTGGGGTGGGGGATGAAATGGCAAAGCACAGAGGTTTCCTAGGGCCCTGGGAATATTCTATATGATACTATAATGGTGGATACATGTCACTATATATTTCTATGAACCCATAAAACAGACAATACCATGACTCCTAATATAAACCATGGACTTTGGGTATTTATAATTTATCAATGTAAGTTCATCAATTATAACAAAAGTACCACTCTGCTAAGTGGACATTGATAATGAGGGAGGTTATACATGTATATGGGCAGGAGGTATGTGGAAATCTCTGCATCTTCCTCTCAATCTTGCTGTGACCTTAAAACTACTTTAAAAAATAAAGTCCTTTTTCAAAAAAATGGGGAATATGAGTATTGGGATGATAAAACAGAAACAAGCCATAAAAATTACTATAGCCTTTTAGTGACCCACATAAAATATGGTAGTCTTTACACCATAACCCTACCTTAATTTTTAAGAACTTTGGATGACCATACCCTAAGAAGCCTTTATTTCAGGAGCAATCATTTTCATATTCCAAGTGTAATTTTAAAAATTCCAAATCAGGGACACCTGGGTGGCTCTATGGTTGAGCATCTGCCTGCAGCTCAGGGTGTGATACCAGAATCAAGTCCTGCATCGGGCTCCCAGTGGGGAGCCTGCTTCTCCCTCTGCCTATGTCTCTGTGTCTCTCATAAATAAATAAATAAATCTTTTAAAAAATTCCAAATCAAATCTTTTTTTTTAAAAAAAAATTTTTATTTATTTATTTGACAGAAAGTGAGAACATAAGTAGAGGGAACATCAGAGGGAGAGGGAGAAGCAGGCTCCCCACCAAACAGGAAACCCAATGTGGGGCTCTATCCCAAGACCCCAAGATCATGACTTGAGCCAAAGGCAGACACTTAACCAACTGAGCCATCCAGGTGCGCACAAATCAAATCATAAAATAAAAGAAACAAAAATGTTAAGGAATCACCACTTAGGCCTTTTGGATGAAACCTTGCTTATCCTCATAACACAGGTGTTCACAGGACCAATGGTATATTTTTGCCTAAATTATGTATTTCATTTTTCCCCTCTTGAGATAACCTGTAGTTCTCCTTAGCAAAGACCTCTTGAAAAATACAATTACACTTTGATTTTCTCACATTTTTACCACCCTTATAGAACTGGTAGCTCTGGACCTAGAAAGCCACCCCACTGCTGTCCACTCCTAGAAAAAGGAGGCCCAATCTGTTTGCTTATTCTGTGGTCAGAGCATAGAATGGCTCGGACAGCAACACCGCCATGCTTGATAGAAGAGCTGAGGCCATAGGGGCCATTTGTGATTCACGCAGCCAAGGGAAATAAAGACAAACCTTTTATTTCTTTATCATGCCCTAAATAAGGGAAGAATCTCATGAATTTAGTGGAAGACATTCATGTTTTCCTATTAGTTTGAACACAGCTCTGTCACAGCACTGATCACGAAGTATTATACAAGTTAGCTCATATGTCCATCTTCCACACAGCCCAAGAGTTACTTGAGGTTGGGGTCACTCAGGGACCATGCCTTTTCCATCCTTATAACTTTGAACAATGTCAGGCACATAGTGGGAATAAGATAAGAAATGTTTCTGAAAAAGTGAACAATTAGAGCTGTACAGAATTCGAATTAACTTTTAAACTGCTAGGGGCAGCCCAGGTGGCTCAGCGGTTTAGTGCCACCTTCAGCCAGTGCCTGATCCTGGAGACCCGGGATCATGTCCCACATCGGGCTCCCTGCATGGAGCCTGCTTCTCCCTCTGCCTGTGTCTCTGCCTCTCTCTGTGTGTGTGTCTCTCATGAATAAATAAGTAAAATCTTAAAAAAAAAGTTGTTAGGATTTAAAAAAATAAAATAAACTGTTAATTAAAAATTTACCTTGTCAGTTACTTCCTTTTTAATTGAGCTATAATTGACAAGCAACATTATATTAGTTTCAGGTATATAATAATGATTTGATATTTGATATATTTCACTGCCACCATATATAATTTCAAAATTGTTTGTGATGAGAACTTCTAAGATTTACTAACTTTCTAATATGCAGTATATTATTAACTAGAGTCATCATGCTGTACATTACATCTCTATGACTTACTTTATAACTCAAAATTTGTCCCTTTTGACTCCCTTCACCTATTCCCCGTCCACTGACCATCCTCCTCCAACTCTGGCAATATATCAACTTATTTTCTATATCTGAGCTTGACTTTTTGTTTTGTTTTTCAAGATTCCATGTGTGAGATCATTCGATATTTGCCTTTCTCTCTTTTCACTTAGCAGAATGACCTCAAGGTTCATGTCACAAATGGGAAGACCTCCTTGTAGCTGAATAATATTCTGCTGTATACATTCACTATGTTTTCTTGATCCATCAAGGACACAGGTTGCTTCCATGTCTTGGGTATTATAAATAATAATACAATGAACATGGGAGTGAATAACCTTTCCAGTTAGTGTTTTCATCTTCTTCAGACAAACACCCATAAGTAGAATTGGAGGATCATATGAAACTTATTTCATTTCATTTTATTTTTTAAGAATTTTATATTTTAGAGAAGGAGAGAGGGAGAGAGAGAAAGAATGCATGAGGAGGAAAGATAGAGGAGGAGGGAGAGAAAGAGGAGAATAAGTCCCAAATAGATTCTATTTTGAGCCAGACGTGGGGCTCGATTTCAGGACCCACGGATCATGACCTGAGCCAAAACCAAGAGTCAACGCTTAACCAGTTGAGTCACCCAAGTGCCCCCATACAAAACTTCTATTTTTAATTTTTTGAAGAACATTCATATTGTTTTCCATAGTGGATAGACCAATGTACAGTCTCACCAACAGTGCACAAGTATGGAGAAAAGAGAACACTTGTGCACTATTGGTGAGACTGTAAACTAACATATACCCTGTTGTAGTTTTAATTTGCATTTCCCTGATAAAGTGATACTGAACATCTTTCCAAGGGCCTAATGGCCATATGTACATCTTCTTTAGAAAAATATCTATTCAGATCCCCTGCACTTGGTATGGGGGTAATTGAATGGGTTGGTATTTTAGTGTTGAGGTGTAGGAGTTCTTATATATTTTCGATCTTGGTCTCTTATTGGATATAACATTTGCAAGTATGTTCTCCTGTTGTTGGTTTCATTCACTGTGCAAAAGCTTTTTAGTTTGATGTAGTCCCATTTGTTTACTTTTACGTTTGGTGTCAAATCCAAAAATCATCACCAACACAGACATCAAAATTACCACCTGTATATTCTTTCAGAGTTTCATGGTTTCAGGTCTTATGTTCAAGTCTTCAATCCATTTTAAGTTTTTTTAGGTGTATGGTGTAAGATAATGGTTTAGTTTCATTCTTTTGCAAGCAGCTGTCCAATTTTTCCAAAATTGTTTTTTTTTTTAAGATTTTTATTTATTTACTCATGAGAGACACAGAGAAGAAGAGACATAGGCAGAGGGAGAAGCAGGCTCCCTGAGGGGAGCCTGATGTGGAACTTGATCCCAGGACCCTGGGATCACAACCTGAGTCAAAGGCAGATACTCAACCACTGAGCCACCCACGTACTCCAACACTGTTAATTGAAGACACTGTCTATCCCTATTGTCTGTTCTTGGCTTTATCATGAATTAATTGACCATATATGCATGGATTTATTTCTGGTCTTCCTATTCTGTTCCACTGATCCTATGTATTGGTTTTTATGACAATACTATATAACTTTAATTACTATAGGTTTTTAATACATATTGAAATCAGGGAGCATGATGCATACAGCTTTGTTTCTCTTTGTCAAGACTGCTTTGGCTATTTGGGGTCTTTTGTGGCTCCATACAAATTTTAGGATTATTTGTCCTACTTCTGTGAAAAATGCCATTGAATTTTCATGTGTCTAAATAAATTTTATTTATTTGATAATATTGCATTGAATCTGTGGGTTATATTGGGTATTAAGGACACTTTAATGATATTATTTCTCCCAATCAATCAGCAGGGAATATCTTTCTATTTGTTCGTGTTGGTTTAATTTCTTTTATCAATGTCATACTTTTCAGTGCATAGGTCTTTCGCTTCCTCCTCGATTATGTTAATTCCTAGGTATTTTACTCTTTTTTTATGTAATTGTTAATGAGATAGTTGTCTTAATTTCTCTGATAGTTGTTATTAGTGTATAGAAACACAAGATTTTTTTAAATTCAAGTATAGTTAAAGCACAACAGATTTCTGTATATTGATTAGTTATTCTATAACTTTACTGAATTCAGTCAGCTTTTAAACATATAGGGGATCCCTGGGTGGCTCAGCGGTTCGGCGCCTGCCTTTGGCCCAGGGCGCGATCCTGGAGTCCTGGGATTGAGTCCCGCATCGGGCTCCCAGCATGGAGCCTGCTTCTCCCTCTGCCTGTGTCTCTGCCTCTCTCTCTCTCTCTCTCTCTGTGTGTGTCTATCATAAATAAATAAATAAATCTTTAAAAAATAAATAAATAAATTCTAAAAATATATATATTAGTTATTCATTACTGAATATATTAGGCAATCTTAGAATCATTAAAAATATGAGCAGTCTAGAAGCAGTGGTTTTCAGACAATGCCTACTATGTCAGCAGTAACTGCATCTCCTGGGAACTTATTAGAAATACAAATTATTGGCCCCCTTCCAAGACGACCTAAATGAGATACTTTGGGGCTAGACCCAGCAATCTATGTTTTCACATGCCCCCCTAGGGTATCCTAATGCACTTTCAAGTTTGGAACCACTAGCCCAGAACTCACTTCTATCTATAAGAAATAAGGCAGATAGAACAAGTTGAATAGCACTAGAAAAAGCAAAGAGACTTCCAAAATATGAGACCTTGTACAGGACGACTGGCTGGTTCTGCAAAAAGTGACACAGGAAAAACAAGTGATACATTAGAAGAGATTTAGAAGTGTACGGGCGTACCTTGTTTTATGGCATTTTACAGATATTGTGGGGTCTTGGTTTTTGCTTCTTTATAAAGTAAAAGTTTGTGAAAACCCTGTGGCAAGCAAGTTGATCAGCACCAGTTTTCCAATAGCATTAAGCTCACTTTGTGTCTCTGTGTCACACTTTGTAACACTCATACTATTTCAGTGTTTTTCTTCTTCATTATAATTGTTATGGCAAGTTATGATCAGTGATCACTGATGTTATTATTGTAATTGTTTGGGGTAATCACAAACCATGCCCATAAGAGATAGTGAATTTAATTGAGAAAGTGTATGTATTCTGACTGCTTCATTGACCAGCAGTGCCCCCACCTCTCTCTCTCTTCAGGCCTTCTTATTACCTAAGATAACAACAACACTGAAATTAGGCCAATTAATAATCTTATAATGGCCTCTAAGTGTCATGTAAAAGAGTCATGTGTCTCACTTTAAATCAAAAGCTAGAAATGACCAAGCTTAGTGAGAAAAGCATATCAAAAGTGGAGACAGGACAAAAGCAAGGCCTCTTGTGTCACAAACTGTAAATGCAAAGGAAGAATTCTTGAAGGAAATTGTAAGTGCTTTTCCAGCGAACACACAAATGGTGAGAGTGAAACAATCATATTCTTGATATGGAGGAAGTTTTAGTGGTCTACGGAGAAAATCAAACCAGCCATCACATTTTCTTAAGCCAAAGTATAATCCAGAGCAAGGACCTAACTCTTGTTTGAAGCTAGCAGAGGAGCAAAGGATAGTTCATAAGGTTTAAAGAAGGAAGCCACCTCTCTCCCTAACATCAAAGTGCAAGGTGAAGCAGCAAGTGCTGAAGTAGAAGCTGCTGCAAATTATCCAGATGATTTAACTAAGATAATAAAGGTGGCTAAATAACTAAATAACACATTTCCAATATAAGACCTAACAGTCTTATATTGGAAGAAGATCTCATCTAGGACTTTCATAGCTAGAGAGAAGTCAATGTCTGGCTTCAAAGCTTCAAAGGACAGGCTGACTCTCCTGTTAGAAGTTAATGCAGCTAGTGACTTTTTGTTGAAGCTAATGCTCATTGACCATAGGAAAATCTTAGGGTCCTTAAGAATTATGCCAAATCCACTCTACCTTTGGTTTATAAACGGAAAAACAAAATCTTGATGACAGCACATTTGTTTGCAACACTGTTGACTGAACATTTTAAGCCTGATGTTGAGACTTACTGCTCAGAATAAACAAAAGATTCCTTTCAAAATATTACTATTCATTGATAATGATAATGCACCAGGACACCTAGGTGGCTCAGTGGTTGAGTGTCTGCCTTCAGCTCAGGGTGTGATCCCGGGATCCATGATTAAGTACCACATCGGGCACCTTGCATGGGGCCTGCTTCTCCCTCTGCCTATGTCTCTGCCTGCCTCTCTCTCTCTCTCTGTCTCTCATGAATAAATAAATAAAATCTTTTTAAAAAAAGATAATGATAATGCACCTAGTCAGTCCATCTTTAATGGAGATATACAATGAGATCAGTAGTTTTATGCCTGCTAACACAACATTCATCCTAACAGATCAAGGAGTCATTTTGAATTTCAAGACTTATTTAAGAAACAAGTTTCATAAAATTATAGTTTCCATGTATAGCAATTCTTCTGATGGATCTGAGCAAAATCCATCTAGAAAGGTTTTATATTCATCTACATTAAAAACCTTTTAGAAAGGATTCACCATTCTAAGTGCCGTTCAGAACATTTGCAATTCATAGGAAAAGGTTAAAATATCAACATTAACAGGAGTTTAGAGGAAGTTGATTCCAGAGGTGCCTGGGTGGCTCAGTCAGTTAAGTGTCTGAATCTTGATTTAAGCTCAGGTCATGATCTCAGGGTCGGGAGATCAAGCCCAGCATCGGTGGCTGGTATGGTGTCTACTTGAAATTCCCTCTCCCTCTGCCCCTGCCTCTACTGGTCCCCCTGCTTGCATGCTTGCTTGCTTGCTCTATCTCAAATAAATAATAAATAAATAAAATCTATAAGAAGAAAAAAATGTTGATTCCAGTCCTCAAAAAGGACTTCGAGGGGTTCAAGGCCTCAGTAGAGGAAGTAATTGCAGATGTGGTATAAATAGCAAGAGAACTAGAATTAGAAGGGGAACCTGAAGACATGGCTGAATTATTGCCATCTCATGATAAAACTTGAACAGATGAGGAATTGGTTCAAGAAAGTGATTTCTTAAGACGGGATCTACGCCTGGTGAAGATGCTGTGAAGATTGTTGAAATAACAACAAAGGATTTAGATTATTACAAAAATCCAGTTGATAAAGCAGTGCTGGGTTTGAGGATGGATTCCAATTTTGAAAGAAGTTCTGTGGGTCAAATGCTATCAAACAGCACTACATGTGAGATAAACTGTAAGAGGGAGAGTCCATCAATTTGCAAACTTCATTTGTTGTCTTATTTTAAGAAATTGCCACAGCCACCCCAACCTTCAGCATCCACCACTCTGATCAGTCGGCAGCCATCAATATCAAGGCAAGACCCTTCATCGGCAAAAATATTCACTAAAAGCTTAGATGATGGTTAGCATCTTTTAGCAATGAAGTGTTCTTTCATCAAAATACGCACTGTTTTTTAGATGCAATGCTATTGCAACTTAAGAGACTATAGTATATTGTAAACATCACTTTTATACACACTGGGAAACCAAAAAATTCATTTGACTAGTTTTATTGTGATATTTGCTTTATTGTGATGTTCACTTTATTGTGGCTTTCTGGACCTGAACTCACAATGTGTCTGAGTTTGTACCTATAATAAAATTAAATGTGTTGAACTCGCTTGTATCATGATTCAAATAAACTCAATACAAAATGTCATTTTGAAAACACTTGGGAATAATTGGCTATAGATGGGGTGTATTACATGGTAACACTGAATTCTTACTAACTTTGCTAGATGTAAGACCTAATATTTGCCTAAGTAAATATCTATGTAAGAAAATGTCCACATTTGTTAGAGACACATATTGAGGTATAAGAGATGAAATGACATGAATATCTGGGATTTGCTTTAAAATACAGAAAAAAGGAAAATAGTGAAAAAAGTGTGGAAAGTCCTAATCACTGTTGAATTTGGCTGATATTAGTAGTTTTGTGTATTATTTTCTTTTTCAATACATTTTAAATTTTCAAAATAAATTTTGAAATTTATAACACTTCTGATTAGTTTGATGAGTCTCCTCCATTTCAGATATTTTTACATAACAATAACTTATTCAACATTTAAAGAATCATTAACCCATGCTTAGAGCAGCAATCTAAGCTCATAGGATTGATCTGATCCAAGTTTTTTGAAGCCTGAAAGTTATAAAATTTGGAGATGGGGCTCACTTATTTGAAAAAAATTGATACAAAAGAGATTTAATAAGAGAAAAATCACAAATTATGAGGTTCTAAAAAGCCTATAAATGCTACTACTATCATCACAAAATACAGTAAAATTTAGAATGTTAATTCTAAAAATTAAGTAACTCCCTGGCACATCACTGTAACATTGTCTTCTTTTCACATTTCCTGGCTGCATGCTCTTTGATTGCTTCTTCATATGACAATTATTTTGTATTACCACAGCCTATTGAGAATAGAAAAATGATTCAGTCTTTATTTTAGCCTGTCTGATGGAAATGTGTCTTTTACTGTTGGTAGTTTAGAAACTTTCCTTTGCTCTTCAAATTTATTATTGCTAATATCATGCAAATTGTTACATTGTTTTCTGTTGGGGAAACCCTTAATCAAGTTCTTTTCATGTCTAACCCATGAATTTTTAGGGCATTTCAAGTTTTCCTGGGAAGTGACTGATATCTTCATTAAAATGGTATTTTATGAGATTACATTTTCTTAATATTGGTATCTTCTGTCAAATTCAGTATGAAATTTAAATCTTCCCCTGGTGTGTTAATATAATTCATTCCTCATCATTAGTTGTATTTTTCTTACTCCTAAATACTGCTGTTAGTGAGATCTAAAATTTCTATTACAAGTCAGTTACTTCTCAGTGTCAGAATGTCTACTGATTTCCCTTCCCTTTATGGTTTTTCATATTCCATTAATATTTTACCTGAGTTTTCTTTCAATCATTTGGTAAATAAATATAAAGACAACAAAACGATACAGTCTTCATAGTCTTCATATATTTCAAAGTAGGCATTTGTAATTTCTCACTTTTGTCAAAAAGATTTTTCTGGGGTACCTGGGTGGCTTAGTTGGTTAAATGTCTGCCTTCATGATCTTGGGGTCCTGGGATCGAGTCCCATATCAGGTTCCCTGCTCAATGGGGAGCCTGCTTCTCCTCTCCCTCTGCCATTCCCCCTGCTTGTGCTGCCTGGCTCTATCTCTCTGTCAAATAAATAAATAAAATATTTTCTTAAAAAAAGATTTTTCCACATGTTAATTGAAATGTCATATTTCACAAAACATCTCTGTTTTAATACTTATAACTGCATGCGAATCTGCAATTACCATTGATATAACCATGGATTGATATATGTTATTTGATTTACTGATTTTCCATTGTGTAAATACTTTCCAATGATTGAGGTTAACCTTAAACAGTTTTGGATAGATAAGTCACAGGGGACATTTCATCTTGACATTGAGTGTCCAATAGTGAACCAAATTTAATGATTACTTTGAAAATTCTCATGGGATTTTAGTTATTTCAATATTATTCCTTTTCCTCATAACCTCTGAAAGATAATGTCTTAATTAATAATTTTAAAACTATTTTTTGGCATTTCGAATAATACCAGTTTTTCAGGCCTGTTCTTCAAGATGTATGTTGGCTAGAACAGTGCTTTTAATTGGCATGCACTAGTATCACCTGAGGATGGTTGGTAAGGAGGAATATCACAGACAAGAGGTCTCCCTGGAGGAGTAAGGGAGTCAAGCCCTAAATTGAGCATCCCTAGCACTGGCGATCTGTACCATGATGACAAACACCCATAAGGTCTGGCTTTTAAAATCAATGGGGCTTAACTCTGAAGCTTTAAAAATCAGGGGTGCTTAACTCCAGGAGAACTGGAGGAGTATAAAAAACTAAGTCTCTGCTATTCTGCTTGTAAAAGGTCAGCATACTATCTCACTAACTCCTAGACCAGAGCACAGTGGCAGTGGTTTGAAAAGTACCTGAACTGTATGTGAAGATTTACTGATTAACTTTAGGTATTTGTTGGAAAGGTAGGGATCTTTAGGCATTTTCTTCAGGAATGTCAGTGCTAACAGACACTATCTTTCTTGCCTCTTTCAGGTTAACTGATCAGATAATAGCAAAAGGTAGTTTTGACACCCTCCATCTACCTGGCTAGTACTGCTTGTCCTGTGTTCTGTTAACTCATCCCACCCAATATGCCTACCTGGCAAGTAACCCTCCAAAGCAGCTCCTGTCCCACCATATCTGGCAGGCAGGTTCAGTGAAGGCCAGAGTCCTTCCAAAGTCACTACTGCCATGCCACACCCAGTGGGTAGTCTAGGCCAGGTTCAACACATCTCCAAAGTAGCTCCTGCCCCAAAAATTGGAGGGAGGGGATAGGCAGTCCTGACTATTAGCATAACCACAACAGTTTTGACTTGGTTTCTCACCAAATTGCAGTAGGGGCTAACTTCACCCACCACCAGCATACCCACATCTGCTATAGCTGGGTTTCTCAGTCAGCCACATTGGGGCCAGCCCTGCTTAGTGGTGTGCCCACAGTAGTTGCTGCTAGTCATTGTAACCAGCCATGCTGGGAGTGAGCCCTGATCATCAGCATAGCCACAGCTGGAGGGTGTACCCAACCCACATAAAGCACACCCCTGGAGCATCTGGTTCTGGTGACCAGATGAGATTGTATTATGGGCTCCATAAAATACCTTCTACATAAGTCCACTACTTTCAAGACCATAATGCCTCATAATGAGTTTAAAGTACTGGTCAAAAAGGATGCTTGCCAGACTTAAGAATGGATGAACTCAGTGAAAACATCAAAAAAGAAATAGAAAACATAAAAAAGAACCCATCAGAGCTGAAGATAAAAAAAAAAAGAAAAATACACTAGAGGATAACAGCAGATTAGAGGAAGCAGAAGAATGGATCAGAAATCTGGAAGACAAAAAAAAAAAAATTAAAAAAAAAAAAAAAAGGGATCCCTGGGTGGCGCAGCAGTTTAGCGCCTGCCTTTGGCCCAGGGCGTGATCCTGGAGACCCGGGATCGAAACCCACGTCGGGCTCCCGGTGCATGGAGCCTGCTTCTCCCTCTGCCTGTGTCTCTGCCTCTCTCTCTCTGTGTGTGTGTGACTATCATAAAAAAAAAAAAAAAAAAATTCAGAAATCTGGAGGACAGGGTAGTGGAAATCATCCAAACTGAACAGCAAAAACCAAAAAAATAAAAACAAAAATAAAAAATGAGGACAGGGTAAGAGGCCTCTGGGATGACATCAAACACACAAACATTTACATTATAGGGGCTGCAGAAGGAGAGGAGAGAAAGGAGTTGAAAACTTACATGAAGAAATAATAGTTGAAAACTTCTCTAACCTGGGAAAGGAAACAGATGTCCTGGTTCAGGAAGCACAAAGAGACTCAGAAAAGATGAACACCAAAAGGTCCACACCAAGACACATAATAATTAAAATGTCAAAAATTAAAAATAGAGAATCTTAAAAGCTGGAAGAGAAAAGCAAATAGTTACATAACAAGGGAAAGCCTATAAGGCTATTAAACTGCTGATTTTTCAGCAGAAACTATAGTCCAGAGAGGAATGGCAGGATAAACTCAAATGCTAGCAAAAATAAATAAATAAATAAATAAATAAATAAATAAATAAATAAATAAATAAATAAATAAAAGATAAAATAAAACCAAGAATACTCTACGTAGCAGTTATCATTCAGAATTGAAAGAGGGATAAAGAGATTCCCAGACCAAAATTAAATAAATTAAAATTTAAATAAAAAAAAAAAACCCACAACAACAAACCACAAAAATAACAACAAAAACCCACTAAAGCAGTTCATCACCATTAATCAAGCCTTAAAAGAAAAGTTAAGGAGACTTCTTTGGAAAAGGCCAAAAGTACAAATAAAAATGTTATGACAGGAAATTATTCCTGGTAAAAGCAAACATATAGTAAAGGTAGTAGATTAATCACTAGGTTAAAAATAAAAGTAGTAAAATCAATTATATTGGCAAAATTAGTTAAGGGATACACAAAATAAAAAGGTAAAATACAACATCATATACACAAAATGTAAGAGGGGGAGAGAGTAAGAATGTAGTGTATTTAGAATGTATTTGAACTTAAATGACCATAAACTTAATATAGGCTTTTATATACATATGTTGTTACATATGAACCTAATGGTAACAACAAACCCAAAACCTATAATAGAAACAAAAAAATAAAGAGAAAGGAATCCATGCATGAGACTAAAAAGAGTCATCAAATCACAAGGAAAGAAAGCAAGAGAAGAAAGGAACAGAGAAGAATTACAAAAACAACCAGAAAACAACTAAGAAAATGACAATAAGTATATACCTATCAACAACTACTTTAAGTGTAAATGGACTAAATGCTTCAATCAAAAACATAAGAGGATTGAATGGAAAAAAAAAGAGGTAGGGTAGCAACACTTCTATCAGGCAAAATAGACTTTAAAACAAAGACTGCAAAAAAAATAAATAAATAAAATAAAATAAAACAAAGACTGCAATAAAAGGCCAAAAAAAAAAAAAAAAAAAAAAGGCATTACATAGTCACAACGGGATCAATCCAAAAGGAGAACATAACAATTTTAAGTATCTTTGCATGCAAGTAGGAGGACCTAAATATATAAAGCAAATGTTAGAGATATAAAGTGAGAAATTCACAGTAATACAATAATAGTAGGGACTCTAACACCCCACTTATATCAATGGGTAGATCACCCAGACAGAAAACCAATAAGGAAATAGTTATTTTGAATGACACATTAGACCAGATGGACTTAATAGATTACAGAACATTCTATCCAAAATGAACAGAACATACATTCTTTTCAAGTAAATGTGAAACATTATCCAGGATAGATCATGCTAGGCTTCAAAACAAGTCTTAATAAATATTAAAGGACTGAAATAAAAATTAGACATCTTTTATACCCAAATGGCATGAAACTAGAAATCACAAAAAAAGATGGAAAAAACAAAAATACATGGAAACTAAACAACATGGTACTAAACAACCAATAAGTCAATGGAGAAATCAAAGAGTAAAAAAATAAATAAATAAATAAATAAAATATATAGCAAATGGAAACACAACAAAATCTTTGTGATGCAGCAAAAGTAGTTCTAAGTTTATGGCAATACAGGCCCACCTCAAGAAAAAAAAAAAAAACTCAAATAAACAATTTAACCTTACACCTAAAAGAAAAGGAAGAACAAAACCCAAAGTTAGGGGAAGGGAAAAAAATAAGAGAAATCAAAGCAGAATTAAATGAAATAGAGACCAAAACTATAGAAATGATCAATGGTTCTTTGAAAAAATAAAATGTACAAACTTTAACTAGACTTAAGAAAAAGAAAAGACTCAAAATCACAAATGAAAGTTACAACCAACAACACAGTAATACAAAGGATTACACAGGACTACTTCAAAAAATTATATGTCAACAAATTAGGCAATGTAAAAGAAATAGATACTTTCCTAAAAACATTCAATCTTCTTAGACTGAATCAGAAGAAATAGAAAATCTAAACAGACTGATTAATGATTCATTTTTGTTACTACTAACAGGAAATTCCCAACAAACAAGAGTCCAGGCTGAGATGGCTTTACAGGCGAATCCTATCAAGCATTTAAAGAAGAGTTAACAACCTTCTTCAGGTGGAAGGACATAAGATGGTGTGGTAGGAGGACCCCAAACTTGCCTCATCCCTCAAAAACAGCTAGATTCCTATCAAATCATTAGTAATAACCGAGAAATCAATCCGAGGACTGACAGAACAAAGTGCACAACTAGAGGGAGAGAAGAGGACACATTGTGGTAGGAGTGCAGAGACATGGTTTGGGAGAGAAACGGATCATGGGTACTATAGAGGGGAGACAGCTCTGGTGGTAGAGATAGAAAGAGAAGAGTGCATAGGAAATTATACAAGGAAAATGCTGGGGAAATGGAAGTGGCTGACTTTTGTGAGGTTCTGCAACCAGGCAGGGCTCAAAGACTAGAGTTTTAGAGGTCTGTGGTATGGCTGATGTGGAGCCCTGAGAGCACTGCAGTTCTGTGAAGAAGGCAGGCAGATAAGCCAGCTGGCAGATAGCATGGATCACCTAAGACACATAAGAGCCAGCAGTCCTCCTTCCTGGAGCCCACTCTTGTGTGAGGGCGCTTCTGGGCCAAACTTGCATCAGTCCCAATGTAACAAGACTGTCTCCCAGAAGACCAGTGCAGGTCTCACCACACCAGATCCCTAAAGTCTGGAGTCTTAAAACTCAGCAGGCCTGGCTGGGATAGAGACCAAAAGTGCACTACACTGCTCCAGGCAGGCAAGCAAGCTAGACCCAGACAGTGTGGAGGAAGGACATCTGGGACACCCAAGGGAAAGTTGTCTGCTCTTCTGAGAGGGCTTCCTCGAAAGTGGCAAACATGAACTTCCCTCTCTGGGGATGAAGGAGCTAGCTGGTGCCATTTCCCGCCCTTGCTCCTAAGCATAAACTAACTTTAGTAAGAGCAAAGTGCCAAAAGTGGCAGCCTAAACTACTTAGACCAAGCCTCATGCCCCTAAACTCTGCAGGTGCTGCTTTTCTCAGGCAAGCATGCCTTAGAACCAGAGCAGCAGGCCTCTCCCCAGGGATGAGCACAAACCCCCACAGGTACCACCACATAGTGCTGCAAAGCTTCAGATCTAGTTCAAACAGATTCAAATCTCTTTTAATAAGCAGACCAGAGCACACTTAGTTAAAACTTCACCACATTCTGGTGAAGGTCCAAACACTCCCCACTGTAGGAAAAGGAAACTGCAGACCTAAGGAATAGAGTAACCAGAACACAGCACCAGAGACCCTTCCTGAAGCAGCAGACCCTGGACAACATATGACCTCTTCTTCATAAAACCATTACTCACAGGATCAGCAAACCTAAAAGGCTTTTCTCACATAGAGAAGAAGACAGAGACCTAGACAAAATGCCAAGATGAAGGAACGTATCCCAAGAGACAAAAGAAAAGGTCACAGCCAGCGATCTAATTGAGACATACATAAGTAATATGCCTGACCCAGAACTTAAAGCATCAATCATAAGGAAACTAGCTGGGTTTGACAAAAGCATAGAAAACACCAGGGAGTCCCTTACCACAGAGATAAAAGAGCTAATAACTAACCAGGCTGAAATGAAAAGTGCAATAACTGAGATTTAAAACTGACTGGATATAATGACCATGGGGATGAAAGAAGCAGATGAATGAATAAACGATATAGAAGATAAAATTATGGAAAATAATGAAGAGAGGGAAAGAAAATCATGAATTGGATCACGAATGTAAACTTACAGAACTCAGTGATTCCATAAAGCATAACATTCATAAAATAGGAGTCCCAAAAGAAGAAGAGGGAGAAAAGGGGGCAAAATGGTTATTTGAGAAAATTATAGCTGTAAACTTCTCTATTTTAGAGAAGGAAACAGACATCTAAATCCAGGAGGCACAGAGAACTCCCATCAAATCAACAAAAGCAGGCCACACCAAGACATAATATAGTTAAATTTGCAAAATATAAAGAAAAAAACCTAAAAGCAACAAGACAAAAGAAGTCCCTAACTTACAAAAGATAACAAAATAAGATGAGCATATCTCTCCACAGAAATTTGACAGGCAAGAAGAGAGTGGCAATGGTATATTGATAAGATGCTGAGCAGAGAAAATATGCAGCCAAGACTTCTATCCAGTGAGGCTATCATTCAGAATAGAGAGGTAAAGAGTTTCTCAAACAAAAACTAAAGGAGTTCATGACCACTAAATTAGCCCCGCAAGAAATTCTTAAGGAGGCTCTTGGAGTGGGAAAGAAAGATCAAAAGCAATAAAGACTAGAAAGGAACAGAGAAAATCTCCAAAAACAATGACAAAACAAGTAATAAAATGGCACTAAACACATATCAATAACTACTCTGAAATGTAAAATTGGACTAAATGATTCAATCAGCAAACATCAGGTATCAGAATAGATAAAAACAAGCAAAATCCATCTATATGCTGCTTCCAAGAGACTAATTTTAGAACAGAAGATACCTTAGGGTTGAAAGTGAAGGGATGGAGAAACATTTACCATGCAAATGGATATCAAAAGAAAGCTGGAGCAGCAACACTTACATCAGGTGAACTAGATCTAAACCAAAGATTTTAACAAGAGTTGAAAAGGTGCTATATCATATATGATATATCATATATGCTATATATGCTATATCATATATCTCTGTTATGATATAGCACAACAGAGAGATCTATCTACCAAAAAGATCAAATAATTGTATATGTTTATGTCCCCAACTTGGGAGCACCCGAATACATAAAGCAATTGGTAACAAACATAAAGGAACTCACTGATAATAATATAATAATAGTAGGGAACTTTAACACACCACTTACATCAATGCACAATCATCTAAGCAGAAAATCAATAATAGTGTCTTTGAATGACACACTGGACCAGATGGACTTATCAGATATATTCAGAACGTTTCATCCTAAAGCAGCAGAACACACATTCTTTTCAAGTGCACATGGAACATTCTCCAGAATAGATCACATACTGGGTCACAAGTCAGGCCTCAACAAGTTCAAAAAGATTGAGAGCATACCATACATATTTTCTGAACACAGCGCTGTGAAACTTGAAGTGAAATACAAGAAAAAATTTGGAAAGACCACAAACACATGGATATTAAAGAACATCTTACTAAAAAATGAATGGATCAACAAAGAAATTAAAGAATAAATTAAAAAATACATGGAAACAAATGAAAATGGAAATACGATGACCCCAAATCTTTGGGATAGAGCTAAAGTGGTCAAAAACAGATGCATATAGCAATACAGGCCTACCCCAAGAAGAAAAAATCTCAAATACACAACCTAACCTTACACCTAAAGAAGCTAGAAAAAGAACAACAAATGAAGTTGAAAGCCAGCATAAGCAGGGAAATAATATAAATTAGAGCAGAAATAAACTATATAGAAACAAACAAAAAACCCAGAATGATGAAACCAGAAGCTGGTTCTTTGAAAAAATTAATAAAATTGATAAATCCTGGGGCACCTGGGTGGCCCAGTCTGTTAGGTGTCTGCCTCCAGCTCATGTCATATCAGGGTCCTAGGATCCAGCCCCACATTAGGCTCTCTGCTCCGCAGGTAGCCTGCTTCTCCCTTTCCCTCTGCCCCTTTCCCCTGCTCATGCGCTCTCTCTCTCTCTCTCTCTCTCTCTCTTAAATAAATAAATAAATAAATAAATAAATAAATAAATAATAAATAGATAAATATCTTATTAAAAAATTGATAAATCCAGGAAAAAATTGTTAAATCCCTACCCAGACTTACCATAAAGAAAAGACTCAAATAAATAAAATCACAGATGAGAAAGGAGAAATCACAACCAACACCACATAAATACAATCATAAGAAAATATTATGAAAACCTATATGCCAACACACTGGACAATCTGGAAGAAATGGATAAATTCCTAGAAACATGTAAAATACCAAGCTGAAACAGGAAGAAATAGAAAACCTGAACAGACCAATAACCAGCAAATAAACTGAAGCAGTAATCAAAACTCTCCCAACAGCCTCGTGGCTTCTGCAGTCCAGTTCCCCTGCCCTAGAGCCCAGTGCCACTGCTGCCATGTCTTCCAGGGTCAGCCTAAAGGCCATGCAGCACCTAGTGGAGCAGCTCAAGCTAGAGGCCAGTGTAGAGAAGATCAAGGTCTTGCAGACAGCTGCAGAGTTTCAAGAGTACTGACTTCAGAGATGCCCTGCTGGCAGGTATTCAGCTGGAAGCAATTGCTTCCAGAACCCCAGATTCTGTGCCTTATTCTAAAGGCTATAGGGAAGAAATTCACTGAGGAATGCTTTTAAGCATGAAGTGATGAAAAACTGTCTCCAGGTCTCAAGAGAACATTTTTCTCCAGCCAAATGATTTCTAGATATTTCAGACCTTTCCTGTAGCCTGCTCCTAAAGCCAAAATTCTACCCAAATTGATGAGTTTCTACTTAGATAAGGAAACTCATTTTAGGAGTAGACTAAGTAATAATGTCCTGACTCTTTTGGCAAAGTGTTTTTATATATAAGACAAATAAAATGTTCCCCCCAAATACACCTGTTTCTACACCTGGAATATTTGTTTTGTTTACTGGATGTTTATATTTTGAGAAGGAAAATATTTTTGTTAAAAAATTGAATATTTGTAATTTGTTGTTTCTAAGGTTTTTATACCATAACAAAACTTGTTCTTTTCTCACAGATCTAGTTTTTAAAGATAAACAAGTATAAAACTGGAAAAAGAATAGGCTTTATTAATCAAAGGATGTCTAGATTTCTCTGAGAATATTGTTTTATTTGTAACTATAAACATGGGAGTTATTTCTTAGCAAACTTGTTTGGAAAGATTCATGTTGTGTTGTGTGTTAGATTGCCTCATCATATGTATGAAGCAGATTTGGTCTTTCTTAAGTTCCTCTATTTTATGGTTGTGGTTGTACTTAAAAAAAAAAAAAAGAACCACATCGTTTCATATCTTTTTAAGGAAAAGATTTAGTTATGTATTCTAGAGAGAGCACACATGCACAAGGGGGGGGGGAGGGCCAGAGGGAGGAGGGAGGGAGGAAGAGAGAGAGAGAGAGAATATCTTAAGCAGATTCTAAACTGAGTATGGAGTCCAATGGAGGGTTCAATCTCACAACCCTGAGATTGTGACTTCAGCTGAAATAAAGAGCCTTACACTTTGACTGAGCCACCCTGGCACGACTATTTCATGCCCCCCCCTTTCCCCCGCTCCTATTTCATGGCTTAAAAAAAAATGTTTAAATGTGATTTCAGAACATTGCAATGATTAAAAACCAAATAATGTGAAAAATACTACAACCTAAATTAATTCTTAATGTCACAAGTGTTTTACTTTGATGATGTCTCTTCAATTTAATCTCAGATGCATTTTTTTAAAAATTTTAGGAAAGAGTTATTGAACACTCATAAGAGCAGAGTGGAGAGGAGCAGAGAGAAAAGGAGAGATAGAATCTTAAGTAGGATCCACACTCAGTGCAGAACCTGACCTGGGGCTTAATCTCATGACCCTGAGATCAAAACTAGAGCCAAAATCAAGAGTTGGATGCTCAAATGACTGAGCCACCCAGGCGCCCCTAATTTGGGATACTTTTAAAAGGATACTTTCTGTTTGTAATAATCTTTGATGACTTTGGAAATAAAACTTCTGCTTAATTAAAAAAAAAAATCTCCCAACAAACAAAAGTCCAGGGCCATATGGTTTCACAGGGAAATTATACCAAACATTTAAAGAAGAGTTAGTACCTATTCTTCTCAAACTATTCCAAAAATTAGAAATGGAAGGAAAGCTTACAAATTCATTCTACAAGGCCATAATTACCCTGATTCCAAAACCAGACAAAGATGTCACTAAAGTAAGAGAACTACGGGACAATATCCCATATGAACATGGATATAAAAGTTTCCAATAAGATACTAGGGAAGTAAAATCTGACAGCACATTAAAAGAATCATTTACCATGATCAAGTGGGATTTATTCCTGGGTTGTGAGGGTGGTTCCATATCCACAAATCAATCACATTAATAAAAGAAAGAATAAGAACCATAATAGTCTTTCAATAGATACATAAAAAGCATTTGACAAAATATAGTATCAATTCTTGATAAAAACCCTTAAAGCAGGGTTAGAGAGAACATACCTCATTATTATAAAAGTCATATACAAAAAAACTAACAGTTAATATCATCCTCAATAGGGAAAAACTGAGAACTTTTCCTCTATGGACAGGAACAAGATAGCATGTCCACTCTCACCATTATTTAACATAGTACTGGAAGTCCTATCCTCACCAATCACAAAATAAAAAGAAATAAAAGACATCCAAATCAGTGAGGAGGAAGTCAAACATTCACTATTTGCAGACAACTGACATGCTATGTAGAAAACCTGAAAGACTCCACCAAAAAAAATGCTAGAATTGACACATGAATTCAGTAAAGTTGTAGGATACAAACTCAATATACAGAAATCTGTATATACATCAATAATGTTTCTATACATCAATAATGAAGTAGCAGATAGAGAAATCAATGAACCAATCCCATTTACAATTGCGCCAAAACCCACAGATACCTACAAATAAACTTAACCAAAGAGGTAAAAAATCTGTACCTTGAAAACTATAGAACACTTATGAAAGGAATTGAAGATGACACAAAGAAGCGAAAAAAATATCCCATGCTCATGGACTAGAAGAACAAATACTGTTAAAATGTCTATACTACCCAAATTTAATGCTCCATATCAAAATACCACTAGCATTTTTCACAGAGCTAGAACAAACAATACTAAAAATTGTATGGAACCATAAAAGACCCTGAATATCCAAAGCCATCTTGAAAAAGCAAAGCAAAGCTGAAAGCATCACAATTCCTAGACTTCAAGTTATATGACAAAGCTATAGCAATCAAGACAGTATGGTGCTGGCACAAAAATAAACACATAGATCAGTAGAACAGAACAGAAAACCCAGAAATGGACCCACAATTATATGGTCAACTAATCTTCAACAGAGCAGGAAAGAATATCCAATGGAAGACAGTCTCTTCAACAAATAGTGTTGGGAAAATTGGACAGCTACATGCAGAAGAATGAAATTGGACCACTTTCTTACACTATACACAAAAAATAAATTTGAAATGGATGAAAGACCTAAATATGAGATAGAAAACCATCAAAATCCTAGAGAATACGAGGCATTATCATCTTTGCCATCAGCTGTGGAAACTTCTTTCTAGACACAGCTCCTGAGGCAAGGGAAACAAAAGTAAAAATAAACTATTGGGCTTCATCAAGATAAAAAGTTTCTGCATAGTAAAGGACACAACCCAACTAAAATAAAACTTTTCAAATGGGAGAAGATATATGTAATAAAGGGTTAGTATCCAAAATCTATAAATAACTTATCTAAATCAAAACCCCAAATCCAGTTAAGAAATGGGCAGAACACAATGCCCTTCTACAGATGAAGGGCTAAAGAAGATGTGGGATATATACACAATGGAATATTACGCAGTCATCAGAAAGGCTGAATATCTACCATTTACACTGACATAGATGGAACTGGAGGGTCTTATGCTGAGTGAAATAAGTCAATCAGAGAAAGACAATTATCATATGGTCTCATTCATTTGTGTAATATAAATAGTGAAAGGGACCATAAAGGAAAGGGGGAAACTGAGTGGGGAAAAGTTAGAGGGGAACACAAACCATGAGAGACTCCTAACTCTGAAACAAACAAAGGGTTGCAGAAGGGGAGGTGAGTGGGGTATTAGGATAACTGGGTAATGGCATTAAGAAGGGCACCTGATGAGATGAGCACTGGGTGTTATACAATATGTTGGCAAACTGAATTTAAATAAAATTTTAAAAAAAGAAATGGGCAGAAGATATGAATAGACATTTTTTCAAAGAAGACATACAGATGGCTAACAGATGAAAAGATGTTCCACATCACTCATCACAGGGACATACAAATTAAAACTACAGTTAGATATCACCTCACATCTGTTTGAATGGCTAAAATTAACACAGGAAACAACAGATGTTGGTGAGGATGTGGCCAAAGGGGAACCCTCTTACACTGTTGGTGGGAATGCAAATTGGTGCCGCCACTCTGGAAAAACGGTATGGAGGTTCCTCAAAAGTTAAAAATAGAACTACCGTATGACCCAGCAATTGTACAACTACGTATTTACCCAAAGGATACAAAAATACTGATTTGAAAATATTGATGTTTATAGCAGCAGCATTATCAACAATGGCCAAATTATGGAAAGAGCCAAATATTCATCAATTGATAAATGAATAAAGTAGTGTGTGCGTGTGTATGTGTGTGTATATGTATATATATATGTGTGTGTGTGTGTATGTGTGTGTATGTATATATATATATATATACACACGTACACATATGTGGAAAACTACTCAGCTATCAAAAGGAATGAAATCCTGCCATTTGCAAGGATGTGAATAGGACTAGTGTATTATGCTAAGCAAAATAACTCAATCAGAAAAAGACAAATATCATATGGTTTTACTCCTACATGGAATTCTAAAAAATAAATGAAACAAATGAACATAGTGGAGGAAAAAGAGAGGCAAACCATAAAACAGACCCTTAAAAGAAACTGAGGGTTGCTAGAGGGGTGGGGGAGGATGGGTTAAATGGGTGGTGGGTATTATGAGGAGCACTGGGTATCATAGTGAGTGAGTGATAAACCACAAAATTATATTACTGAAACTAATATTATACTATACGCTAACAGGAATTTAAATAAAAACTTGAAACTACAACCAAAAAAAAAAAAAAAGCCTATGGAAAGAGCAAAAAAATAAAAATAAAAAATAAATAAGCAATACTCACCTTTCTCAAACTATTCCAAACAAATAGTAGAGGAAGTAATGCTTCCAAATTCTAACTAGGATTACCCTGACACCAAAATCTGATAGGCATAGGTTTATCTATGAATATAGATATAAAAATACTAATATATATATATATATATAAATACTCAAAAAATATTAGCAAATTGATTTCTACAATATATTAAAAGGATTGTTCATAATGATCAAGTGAGATTTATTCTAGGGATGAAAAATGGTTCCATATTTGCAAATCAATCAACGTGATACACCATAGTAACAAAATGAATGAATTAACAAAAATCATGAAATCATCTCAACAGATGCAGAAAAAGCATGTGATAAAATTCACCATCTGCTCATGCTAAAAATCTCTCACTAAAGTACATTTGGAAGAAACATTTATCAACATAATAAAAGCCATATATGAAAAACCCACAGCTAACATCATACTCAATGGTGAAAAACTGAACGCTTTTCCTCAAAGATCAGGAACAAAGCACAGATGTCTGCTCTTAGCCCATTTATTCAACATAGTACTGGAAGTCCTAGCTAGAGTACTACAGCTACATCTAATAGAGCTAATAAATGAATTCAGTAAATTTGTGGGATAAAAAATTGATGTACAGTTATCTGTTGCATTTTTATGCACTAATAATGAAATATCAGAAAAATAATTTATGAAAACAATCCCATTTACAATATTATCAAAAATTAAATATTTTGGAATAAATTTAACCAAGGAGATAAAAGATCTAGTATAATAAAATGGTTGTTTCATTCTTTTGAATGTAGCTATGCAGGTTTCCCAGCACCATATATTGAAGAGACTGTCTTATCCCTATCATCTGTTTTGTACTCCTTTATCATAGATTAATTTACCTTGAAAGAATGTATTCTGGAGTTTCTATTCTGTTTAGGTGAACTATGTGTCTATTTTTGTGTTTTGTTTACTATAGCTTCATAGTAGTTTTAAACCTGGGATTGTGTTACTTCCAGCTTTGTTCTTCTTTTTCAAGATGTCTTTCATTATTTCAGGGTCTTTAGTGGATACATACAATTTTGGGATTATTTGTTCTAGTTCTGTGAAAAATATTATTGGTATCTTATAGGGATTACATTTAACATTTAGATCACTTTGGGTAGTATGGGCATTTTAAATATTCTTCCAATCCATGAATATGGTATGTCTTTTTCTATTTATGTCAGCTTCAATTCACCAGTGTCTCAGTTTTCTCAGTATAGATCTTTCATGTAATACCTGAAACTTTAAAACTTCTAAAAGAAAACATAGTCAATAAATTCTTAGACATCAGTCTTAGCAATATTTTTCTGCATGTCTCCTCAGGCAAGAGAAGCAAAAGCAAAAATAAACAAAACTATATAAAACCAAAAAAGCTTTTTTACATTGAAAGGAACCATCAATACAACAAAAAGGCAACGTAATGAAAGGAAGAGTATATTTGTAAATGATATATCCAATAAGGGATTAATATCCAAATTATATAAAGAACTCCTACAACTCAACATCAAACAATTCTATTAAAATTGGGCAGAGGACATAAGTAGACATTTTCCCAAAGGCGACACACAGATAGATGGCCAAGAGGAACATAAGAAGATGCTCAACATCACTAATCATCAGGGAAATGTAAATTAAAACCACAATGAGCTATTATCTCACACCTGTTAGAATGGCCAGTATCAAAAAGACAGGAAATAATAATTGTGGTGAAAAGGGAAACCTCATGTACTGTTGATGGGTAGGTAAATTGGCATAAACACTATGAAAAACTATATGGAGGCTCCTCAAAAAAATTAAAAATAGAAATATTATATGATTCAGTAATTTCACTTCTGGGTATTTATATAAAAAAAAAGAGGACACTAAATTCAAAAAGATACATGCACCCCCATGTTTATTGCAACATTATTTATAATAGCCAAGGTATGAAGGCAACCACCTGAGTATCCACTAATAGAAGAAAGGACAAAGAAGACATAGTATGTACACACACACACACACACACACACACACACACAAATGGAATATACTCCTCCATAATAAAAAATAAAATCTAGCCATTTGTTATGACATGAATGTATCTAGAAGGTATTATGCTAAGTGAAATAAGACTGAGGAAGACAAATACCATACAATTTCACTTATATACGGAATCTAAAAAGAACAAATGAACAACAACGAAAAAACAGAAACAGACTCAAATTCAAAGAACCTGTGGTTGTCAGAGGTGGTGGGTGGAGGGATGGGCAAAATAGGTTAAAGGGATAAGAAGGACAAACTTTCAGTTATAAAACAACTCAGAGGGATACAAAGTATAACATAAAGAGTATAGTCCATAATGTTGTTATAACGTTATTTGGTAACAGATGATAACTACACTTACTGTGGTGAGAATTTCAAAATGTATACAATTTTCAAATCACTGTCTTGATGACCACAGCTTTGTAGTACAACCTGAAATCTGGCATTGTGATGCCCCCAGCTATGGTTTTCTTTTTTAAAATTCCCCTGGCTATTCGGGGTCTTTTCTGATTCCACACAAATCTTAAAATAATTTGTTCTAACTCTCTGAAGAAAGTCCATGGTATTTTGATAGGGATTGCATTAAACGTGTATATTGCCCTGGTAACATTGACATTTTCACAATATTAATTCTGCCAATCCATGAGCATGGAATATTTTTCCATCTCTTTGTGTCTTCCTCAATTTCTTTCAGAAGTGTTCTATAGTTTTGAGGGTATAGATCCTTTACATCTTTGGTTAGGTTTATTCCTAGGTATCTTATGCTTTTGGGTGCAATTGTAAATGGGATTGACTCCTTAATTTCTCTTTCTTCAGTCTCATTGTTAGTGTATAGAAATGCCACTGACTTCTGGGCATTGATTTTGTATCCTGCCACGCTACCGAATTGCTGTATGAGTTCTAGCAATCTTGGGGTGGAGACTTTTGGGTTTTCTATGTAGAGTATCATGTCATCGGCGAAGAGGGAGAGTTTGACTTCAAGACAGTGTGGTACTGGCACAAAAACAGACACATAGATCAGTGGAACAGAATAGAGAATCCAGAAGTGGACCCTGAACTTTATGGGCAACTAATATTCGATAAAGGAGGAAAGACTATCCATTGGAAGAAAGACAGTCTCTTCAATAAATGGTGCTGGGAAAATTGGACATCCACATGCAGAAGAATGAAACTAGACCACTCTCTTTCACCATACACAAAGATAAACTCAAAATGGATGAAAGATCTAAATGTGAGACAAGATTCCATCAAAATCCTAGAGAAGAACACAGGCAACACCCTTTTTGAACTCGGCCATAGTAACTTCTTGCAAGATACATCCACGAAGGCAAAAGAAACAAAAGCAAAAATGAACTATTGGGACTTCATCAAGATAAGAAGCTTTTGCACAGCAAAGGATACAGTCAACAAAACTCAAAGACAACCTACAGAATGGGAGAAGATATTTGCAAATGACATATCAGATAAAGGGCTAGTTTCCAAGATCTATAAAGAACTTCTTAAACTCAACACCAAAGAAACAAACAATCCAATCATGAAATGGGCAAAAGACATGAACAGAAATCTCACAGAGGAAGACATAGACATGACCAACATGCACATGAGAAAATGCTCTGCATCACTTGCCATCAGGGAAATACAAATCAAAACCACAATGAGATACCACCTCACACCAGTGAGAATGGGGAAAATTAACAAGGCAGGAAACAACAAATGTTGGAGAGGATGTGGAGAAAAGGGAACCCTCATACACTGTTGGTGGGAATGTGAACTGGTGCAGCCACTCTGGAAAACTGTGTGGAGGTTCCTCAAAGAGTTAAAAATAGACCTGCCCTACGACCCAGCAATTGCACTGTTGGGGATTTACCCCAAAGATACAGATGCAGTGAAACGCCGGGACACCTGCACCCCGATGTTTATAGCAGCAATGGCCACGATAGCCAAACTGTGGAAGGAGCCTCGGTGTCCAACGAAAGATGAATGGATAAAGAAGCTGTGGTTTATGTATACAATGGAATATTACTCAGCCATTAGAAATGACAAATACCCACCATTTGTTTCAACGTGGATGGAACTGGAGGGTATCATGCTGAGTGAAGTAAGCCAGTCGGAGAAGGACAAACATTATATGTTCTCATTCATTTGGGGAATATAAATAATAGTGAAAGGGAATATAAGGGAAGGGGGAAGAAATGTGTGGGAAATATCAGAAAGGGAGACAGAACGTAAAGACTGCTAACTCTGGGAAACGAACTAGGGGTGTTGGAAGGGGAGGAGGGCGGGGGGTGGGAGTGAATGGGTGACGGGCACTGGGGGTTATTCTGTATGTTAGTAAATTGAACACCAATAAAAAAAAAAACTGGAAAAAAAAATTTTTCAAATCACTGTGTTGTACACCTGAAACTAATATTTTCTATCAGTAATGCTTCAAGTTAAAAAAAAAGGGGGGTTGTTAAAACAGATTGCTATACCTCATACAGTAGGTCTGGGGTGGAACCCAAAAATCAGAATTTCTAATACATATCCAAGTAATGCAGATGTAGCTAGTCCTACTCTGTTTGGGCTGCTATAACAAAAATACTACAGATGAGTGACTTAAACAACAAACATTTATTTTTCGGAGGGCTGGACATTGGGAAGTCCAAGATCAAGGTGCCAGCAGATTTGATGTCTGATGAGGCCTGCTTCCTGGTTCACAGATAGCAATCTTTTCCCACAGCAGAAGGGGAATGCTCTGGGTTTTTAAAGAAGGGTATTAGTCCCATTTATGAGGGTTCCACCCTCATGACCTAATCACCTCTCCAAAGTCCCACCTCTTAGTATCATATTGAGGGCTAAGATTTCAACACAAAAATTTCAGAAGGACACAAACATTCATTTCAGAAAACTACAAGTCTGGGGAACACACTTTGAGAAGCTAGTGCATTTTTACTTTCTTCAAATGTAATCCAAATAACCATCACCATCATGGGCTCCATGAAATCTTCATAACCTTTAAGATTTTCAAATATTTTTTTTCTTTTTAAGATATCTATACATTTTATAAACCCCAGTATATAATGTCTTTCTTGTTCAAAATAGTTATAAGCAAAATAGTATATGTGAGGGTGGCTCAGCGGTTTAGCGCCTGCTTTTGGCCCAGAGCATGATCCTGGAGTCCCGGGATCGAGTCCCACATCGGGCTCCCGGCAAGGAGCCTGCTTCTCCCTCTGCCTGTGTCTCTGCCTCTCTCTCTCTCTCTCTCTATGTCTATCATGAATAAATAAATTTTAAAAATCTTAAAAAAAACAGTATATGTGACCTTTAGTTTTCAAATAAACTGGGCAACATATCTTATCACATTGACACTTCAATTTTTTCCATAAAATGTAAAGAATTTATTTTTGTCAATGGACTTTTGAATCTCTTTAAATAGCATTTGATTGAAATTTAAGAGAAAAAAACACTTTTTAAAATTAAAATGTTAAAAAAATTTTTTTTAATGTTTTGAATGGAATCAATTCATCTTAAAATCCCATAATGAAATCACAGTATTTATCAAAGTCAAAATGAAACTGCTGCTGACATTCATGTGTTGTTACCCTAACAAATTGTGCTTTTATTTATTTTTTTTTTTCAAATTGTGCTTTTATTATTGTAATCTTTCCTTTGTTATGTTGTTTCCTTTTAGGAAGGGTCTTGAATCTCATCTCTCTCTCATTATTTTCAACATCATTATTTTTGTCACTCTTTTTTTTATTTTTATAATTTTGACATCAGAATTTAGCAACAGTTTTTGACATGTTGACATTTTGGAGCTTCTGCCAATCTTTCTCTTTTGGGCTTTTTTACTAGAAGACTTTTTTTCCTTTATACATGAACTGTGGAATGATCAAGAATTCTGAAAATGTAAAAATTATAATTAAGACATACACATTTCTAAGTCACTTCCATGTTATTTTGAGCTACATAACTATATTATCACATTGTCCTTCTACCATATACATTGAAGTTCTTGATGAATCTATATATAGTTTTGCTGTTAGAAATCATTTCTTCAAGCTAATTCAGCCTGTCTATGGCAACTTTGCTATTTCTTCTGGAACTTCCAAGTCTCATCTGGACAGATTGTATGCTTGATGCAGTATGCTAAGATCCAATTTGATAAGTGAGATGCACACAAGTACCTTTGCCTATAGATACATTAGCTATTCTCAGATCTGCTACAGGGTTGTGTCATATAAAAAATTTTCATGGGATTCCCATAAAACAGAAAAAAATATATAGTAGGCTTATTGAGTATATTCTTCAAAGGACATTAATTTTGACTAATTCTCAGTAAGAAGAAAATCTTTCATTTTATATATGTGATGATTAGAAGAAAGTTCAATATTTTAAACTGTGGCTGCAGACAACTCAACCTTTGTTTCTCCTGGGTCCATTTCCCATATAGTTCTGGTACCAAGGATGACAGTACATGTTCACCTCAGAATCTGTGGCTGTAAACACCATGTGGACTAATGTCAGGACAGTTGATATTAGGATTATTCCTGGGAGGGCTCCCTATGCTGGCATACAGTAACTCAAGTGCACCCAGAAGTGATGGTAAATTTCTTCTTTTCCTCCATTGTTTTATAGATGGTCTTTTAGGTATGGTAACTTTATAGTGATCAAATAAAAAAACAAAAGGCCAGATCTGATTTCTGAGCAGACATAAACAGATTAGTCATACAAGAAAGCTTAACTTAGCTTATTTTGCAAGATTAACTTGACGTGGGTCATTATTTTGCTTATGTCTCTGAAAATCATAGTGAAACTTAAACTAGCCCCCAAAATTGGTATGAAATAATCACTAACCAATTTCCTCATTTACAAAAATTCTAATAGTATAACCAATCACTATGAATACAGTCACTGTCTCCTCACTACATAAGCTGCTTTTTAACAATATACCTACCCCTGAGCCTCATTCTATGTTTTAAGTGCTCACAGTTTATAAACTGTCTTTTTGGTATGTTCACAGTAAACTTTTACTAATTATTAGTTTAGTGGTTCAAGTTCATTTCTGAATTATTGGCAATAGTTTAACCTGGTTATTTTAAGATGAGACCATGATGAAATGAAATGGAGAAAATTAATGAACATACCTTGAGATCCTAGATTTGAAACCTGTTATAATAAAATAAAACTTTTTGGTAATTTCAAGTTTTTATTTAAATTCTAGTTATTCTGGGACACCTAGGTGGCTCAGTGGTTGAGTGTCTGCCCTTGGCTGAGGTTGTGATCCCAGGGTGCTGGGATCAAGTCCTGATCAGGCTCCCTCTGGGGAACCTGCTTCCTCGGCCTATGTCTCTGCCTCTTTCTCAGTGTCTTTCATGAATAAATAAGATCTTTAAAAACTAAATAAATTCCAGTTATTTCACATATAGTATAATGTTAGTTTCAGGAGAATCTAGTGATTCCTCACTTACATATAATACCTAGTGTTCATCACAAGTGCCCTCCCTATGCCCATCATCCATTTGTATCATTCCCACCCACCTCCCCTCCAGCAACCCTCAGTTTGTTCTCTATAGTTAAGAGTCTTTTATGGTTTGCTTCCTTTTCTCTATTTTTTCCCCTTTCCCCCATAGTCATCTGTTTTGTTTCTTAAATTCCACATGAGTGAAATCAGATGGTATTTGTCTTTCTCTGACTTATTTTGCTTAGCACAATACACTCTAGCTCTGTCCACGTCATTGCAAATGACAAGATTCCATTCTTTCTGATGGCTAATATTTCATTGTATATATACCACATCTTCTTTATCCATTCATCAGTTGATGGATGTTTGGCTCTTTCCATAATTTGGCCTTTGTAGATAATGCTGCCGTAAACTTTGGGGTGCATGTCCCTTCAAATCAGTATCGTTGTATCCTTTGAGTAAATACCTAGCAGTATAATTGCTGAGTCATAGGGTAGCTCTATTTTTAGCTTTTGGGGAAACTCTATACTGTTTTTCCAGAGTGGTGGTACCAGTTTGCATTCCCACCAACAGCGTAAGAGGGTTCCCCTTTTGCCACGTCCTCACCAACATCTGTTGTTTCCGTGTTAATTTCAGCCATTCTAACACATGTGAGGTTAGATCTAATTGTAGTTTTGATTTGCATGTCCTGGATGATGAGCGAAGTTGAACATCTTTTCATCTGTTAGCCATCTGTATGTCTTTTTTGAAAAAAATGTCTATTCATGTCTTCTGCCCATTTCTTAACTGGATTATTATTATTATTATTATTATTATTATTTTTTTTTTGGTATTTAGTTAGATAAGTTCTTTATAGATTTTGGACCCTAACCCTTTATCAGATACATCATTTTCAAATATCCTCTCCTATTCCAAAGGTTGCCTTTTGGGTTTGTTGATTGTTTTCAAAACAACAGAAATTTTGAGTGGACTTACATTTTGTAGAAGGGTATGTTTTCAGTTTAGTAGTAACTGCTGCATTTTTAGGATGTGGGAAAACAGTTTTTTAGAAGTGTAAGTTTCTGATATTGGGTGAACTAAGGAAAATAAACAGTAGACATTTGATACCTTTTCCTATTTTTGAGGAATCTCCCTTTTTATAAACTGACCTCACCTCCCACCACAAAAGCTTTAAAATGTCTGTGTTTGGGGGACTCTCAATCCAGACTTCACCTATTGGACATACTCACCACAAACTTTAAATACAAGATGGTTTGTAAAGAAATAGAGACCATTCTGGCCAGAGGGTAGCCAGAGGGCAACTGTATGTTCAGTTGCAGGGGTAGCAGTACCCATGGTTCTAGGGGGCAATTGCCTATGCTCAGTCTTGCAGTATTTCCAACAGGTAACTTGTGCAAACTACAAAATTGTTCCTGGCTATGGAGATTCCAAGCCTGATTATTCACCCCTCCCACAGACTGCTTTATAAATATTTTCTCTGTTGCAATTAGTCACCTTCATTAAAATCCCTGAGTGCTGCCTATGCCAAACTCTTTTTTTTTTTAATTTCTTTTTATTTATGATAGTCACACAGAGAGAGAGAGAGAGACAGAGAGAGAGAGAGAGAGGCAGAGACACAGGCAGAGGGAGAAGCAGGCTCCATGCACCGGGAGCCCGACGTGGGATTCGATCCCGGGTCTCCAGGATTGCGCCCTGGGCCAAAGGCAGGCGCTAAACCGCTGCGCCACCCAGGGATCCCTATGCCAAACTCTTTGATGAGAATATGGATATTTGAATTGAAAAAGATTTTTTTTAGCCCAAAGATTAAGTCACTCATGATATACTGCAGGTTTTAAAAATACTCTGTGAATATATTAAGAACTCCTACAACTCAGGGGTGGCTGGGCAGCTCAGTTGTTTAAACATCCAACTCTTGATTTTGGCTCAGGTTACAATCTCAGGGTCGTGAGATCAAGCCCCACATTGGGCTCTGTGCTGGGTGTGGAGTCTGTTAAGATTCTCTCTCTCCTTCACCCTTTGCCCCTCTCCACTCACTTGTGTATTCTCTCTCTCTCTCTTTCTCTCTCTCTTCCTCACAAGAAAACAAACTCCTACAACTCAACAACAACACAAAAATGTAAGAACCTTATCCAAAAAATGGACAAAGGACTTGAGGAGACATTGGTCCCAAACTGACATACAAATGGCCAACAAGTATATGCAAAGATCCTCAACATCACTAACAATCAGAGAAATGTACATCAAAAATGCAATAAAATATCACCTAATACCCAATTAGGATGGATACTATCAAAATCCCAGAAAATAACAAGGGTTGGTGGTTATATGTTAAAGTACAAATCCTTGTGCACTGATGATGGGATTGTAAAATAGTGTGATGGGTATGAAAAACATGTTGGTTCCTTAAAAAAATTAAAGATAGAACTACCATATAATCCTTAAATCCCACTTGTTGATATGTATCCAAAAGAACTGAAAGCAGGATCTCTAAGAGATATGTTCATAGCAGCACTACTCATAATAGCTAAAAGATGGAAGCAACCTAAATATCTATCCATGGATAAATGGATAAACAAAGTGTGGTATTGGAATATGCATATAATTAAATGTTACTACTCAGCCTTAAAAAGGAGGGAAATACTGTCACATGCTATAACATGTAACATTTTCAGAAGGAAAAATACTGTATGATTCCACTTATATGATATACTCAGAACAGTCAAAATAATACAGACAAAGTAGAATGGTGGTTTGCCGGGAGGTGAGGGGAAAGGGGAGTGGGAAGTTCCTGTTTAATGGGCACAAAATTTGTTTTACAAACAAAAAAACAGTTATGGACTTGGATAGTAATGACATTTGCACATTATTTAATATCACTAAACTGTACATTAAAAATGGTTAAGATGGTGATTTTTGTTGAGTTTATTAGAATTCTAAAAAAAAAATACAAAGATTTAATTTAAAAAGCTCCACAATTGGGGCACCTGGGTGAATCAGTCAGACAAGCATCCAACACTTGGTTTTGGCTCAGGTGGTAATATCAGGAGTGGTGGGATCGAGCCCTGAGTCAGGCTCCACACTCGGCAGGGAATCTGCTTGAAAGACTCTCTCCCTATGCCCTTCTCACACTCGTTACCACCTTCATCTCTCTTTCTCTCAAACAGATAATCTTTAAAAACAAACTCCAAAATTTGTATAAGGAAAGAAATCCAAGCAAGTAAGGAATATTTCCTGTTTTTCTTTGCTCTTATTAATTCTCATGTTTGAGTTTTCACAACTCTTTCTTCCTTATTAGCAATATCATGGGGTTATTAAAAGACATTCAGTGAAGAAATTAGTATATAGGGAAAAAGAAGAAAGACCTTTATCAAACATGTCTCATTTACTTTAGATCAAAGTGGGCTTCCTCCAAAGTTGGTATTGTTTAGGTTCCAACTTTAGATGATGAGGTAGCAGTAGAGAAGGCAGCAATCCCTCCTGCAATCCTAAACATATGTGGGTTTTTTAATATCAAATATAATTTGACCATTGATGATAGGAAGTCATGTATGAGAAGCAGTTTTTTGAGGATATATGCATTGGGATTTTTGCCTCAAATATGCAAGGAGATCATATAGAGATTCAACACTGAACAGGTTAATCTTGGATGTTAACACGCATACCACAGCAAAGAGAGATATTGGTCAGGCTACATAAACACTCATGGAGTGGAAATGGGGAGGAAAGTATAAGCAGTCATTCTAAAATAAGTTCAGAACAACTGATTCTCATGATTGTTCCCTGGCACACATGCCTGCTGTGCTAAATGGTTACAGAAGTTTTTCCTATCTGAGAAAAAAATTGCTCCATTATTCTGCAAATTTCATTTAGGAATAGAAGACATAAGTCAAAAGCAACACATTTCATTTTGATCAACTTGACACTTCTATGTGAAAGAATTTCCCCTGAGAGAATTGATATATATTTTAACCAATTTGTCAAGGCTTTTATTTTTATTATATAAATGATGATAGAAGTGTGTGGCAGGAATGACATTACAGGTTTCTACAAATTCGAAGTTTCTATGATTACATCACTTTTAAGAGGAAGAAACAAATGCAATTTATGTTCCTGAAGCTTCCAAAAACGTAGGGATATCGATTTTTTTCTTTTATTATAAGGTGAGAATATACTGATATTAGGGAAGTCTTGTGGCACAGAAAATATGAACTGCTGATTTAACTCTTAAAGTTTCAAACACAACTATTAATGTTATTAACTTATCACCCTCAATGAGAAATCCCCAAATGGCAAAATTCATCTTCTAGTATCTCCATTTAGTTCTACAATTAAAATAATAAAAGGTAAATGTAGGCATCAGATCTCTGAGTGTCTCATGAATATTATATTTTGTTCAAGTACTTTTAAAAAGATGAAAAATATTATGCATACTGCTAATATATTTCCCCTAATTGCTAATTTTGTGGTTTTAGAGTAACATTTTTCCTTTTTAGAGTTAAAGTTCAATGGAAAGTGAGGCTTGAAAGTGAATTGAATTCCCAATCATTAATTTCATCACCAACAATTCAAATGATTATAATATTATTAGAGGTTTTAAGGCACAATTACAATTTTATTCACGAGGGAAGAGGGTGATATAAATATTTTAGCAGTATTAAGTAAAAATTTCACAGCCTAGGCTTCAGACACTAAATACTTAAGGTTTGAAAGGTGGAGTTTCCAAACCTAGTTTCTGTTATAAAAGTACTTCTAACTTGTAGATTACATATTTAACCTTGTTTCATTTATTTTTAACATAAATCTAGTTGTAAATAACAGCAACATCATCCCTAATAATGATAATCACAATAAAAATGTTAGTTATGTTCCACATCTGTACTTAGTACTTTATACCTATTAAATCATTTTCCCAAGGACCCCATGAGGTAAATTTTACTGGTAAGAGAAATGAGAATGAATGGTGGAGTTGTGATTTGAACCCCTGCAATCTGGCTTCATTGCTGTCCACCCATATGTGCTGTATTATAGCACATAAGATTTAACTGATATAACTTCTGGTTTGAGATTATTTTGATACTATATGGCATACAATCTATCTTTAAAATTATGTTCATAACTGTATTGGTCAATAAATACTAGCTGCTATAAAAAACAAAACTCTCTAAATCTCAGTAACTAAACAGAATTCATTTCTGATTCAAAGCAGATCCAAAGTGGTTTCTGTGACTGGTGGTGACTTCACATGTGGTAATTCAGGGACCTCAGTTTCTTCCATGTGTGGAAATCTAGGACCTTGGAGTCCTATGTCTAGCCAGTAGAGAAGCAAAGGAGGATCATACACAGGAAATTACTATGGGCCAGTCCTGGAGCTAGTGCATTTCATCTCTACTCTTTCCATTGCCTAGAACTCATTTACAGGGTCAAGGAATGCTTGAAAATGCTGTTTAGGTGTATGTGCCCAAAAAGAAGAAGAAAGTAGATTGGCGAGCAGCTGGCCGGTATCTCCCACATCAGGCTTTGCTTATCTTAGTGATACATTACTCATACTTTCGGACTCCAAAACTAATATTTATTTCACTATAGCTCTGCTTTCTAGACACTCTATATACATATAGCAAAGTGAATAATACTAGTATATATAAAGGATGTTATGAAGGTAGAGCAGGATTTTAAAATTGGCCAGATTCTGGTCAGACAAGAGATTTCGGATGTCAACCAAAAAAGTAGACAACACAGTAAGTATTCAATCAGGTCTATACTGAAGGTTTTTTTTTTTTTTTCCCTCTTCTATAAGGAAAACTTATCTGCTAAATCCCTGTTTCCTTATCTGTCCCTGCTACAATATATTAGCTCCCTTGAAAATTTATGGGATTCCTTGAGGAATTTTGACTGGATCAGTTATTGATATATATTAAGCATCTAAGATATCCTGGGTTTGTTAATTATTAATTTAAATGTGCACTATAAATACTTAATGCTAGGAACATAGCAAGTGATTAATAGAAGTTTGTAGGTTATTGCTTGGACAATATTGTTTTTTAATTGTGGGGTAAAGAAAGTGAATCCAAAATATGAATCTAAATTAAAGATTTACAGAAGGATTAGATCATTTTCCTTTCATACTTACTTTTGAAGGTAGGTATGTAGGAAATAGCTGATTGTAGAACAATGTTATTTAATATGTTAAACAAATGAACTTTTAGATTATAAATATAAAAACTGAAAAGCAAGACTCAAATAGACATTAAGCATGCTTGTTCTTAGGTCTCTGCAACAAAATTGGAAACAAAAATCAACCCTACATTTACCCTTGGTTGTAAAATCAGAATAAAAAGGGCAATAAGTGGGGCAGCGCGAGTGGCTCAGTGGTTTAGCACCTGCCTTCAGCCCAGGGCGTGATCCTGGAGACCTGGATCGAGACCCACGTCAGGCTCCCTGCATTCAGCCTACTTCTCCCTCTGTCTGTGTCTCTGCCTCTCTTTCTCTGTGTCTCTCATGAATAAATAAAATCTTTAAAAGAAAAGGGGGGCAATAAGAAGACTTGTAAATCGGTATTTTTCCATAAGTTATCCATTTTTTACAAAAAAAAATATTTTTTAAGATTTTTATTTTTTTATTTGAGAGAGAGTGAGCAAGTGAGAGAGCCAGTGGAGAGACAGAGAGAGAAGCAGACCCCTCATTGAGCCCAGATGTGGGGTTTGATCCCAGGACCCTGAAACAAGACCTGAGCCAAAGGCAGACACTTCACCACCTGAGCCACCCAAGCGCCTCTCTATAGGGTATCTTATTGATATTTGAGGTTTATTCATACTCAAACAATATGCCAGACACAATCTTATCCTTTAAAATTATAAATACAAGTTTTTACTCCTTTTTTATTCATCTGTTAAATGCTCTAACCATATTGTCTGACTCTAAGTCTACTTAATTATACATAATATATCATCTATTAAAGAAAGGTCTTGAATTCTGAGATTAAGAGCAGTATTATTATAGATTCATAGTCTCTTATTGCAAATCTTCATTCTGTTTCAGACTTTGAATTTTTTATATTTACATATAGTATGTGGAGCATAAATAAAATAGTTTGAAATATTCCAGAATACTACACAAATATATTAATATTTCTCTAGAAAACATGAATATTCTAAATATATAGAGACCATAAATAGCTTCATGTTAATTCAGATTACGTTTTGCTAAAAATGAGTTTGCCACAAATTCACGTAGAAAGTTTTTTTTTTTTTTTTTTTTTTTTTTACGTAGAAAAATTTTTGAGAGTCTTTTGGATTTTAGAAACATGAAAAAAGAAGAACTATGGGCTCTTAATACAATTAAATCTTAGGTGTTTAAGTTAGATATTGTTTCTAAGCTACCTGTTCATGAAACAGTTTCAATGAATTATAAATATTTAAATATCTCAAAAGTTTTAAACAATTGTATGCTCAAATAAAAATGTTTCTGGTGGGTACTGGTCCAGCATGTAAGGACCTAACAAGTAAAAGTGAACAAACAAAAATCAGCAACTCTTTTTATATGTCAGAGAGGTGAGGTTACAGGGCAAACCACTGCACCCCAAATCAGATACACAAACAGCTGGGTAGGAAGAATCATGACTTAGCAGAGTAGAAACTTATATCCACAGCAACCCATATTGGGGTAGGGAAATCTTGACTGTAACACATGAAATTTTGGAAGCTCAAATGTAGACAAATTGGAGAGATAAAAACTCCAGAGGGACCAAGTCATGGCAGTTAGAGGGAAGAGGGTTCCTCAATTTGCTTTTATTCTCCCAGGAGCTCTAACAGGTTATAACAGTGAAGATCAGAGGAGTAGAGAGGAAAACAAAACAAACAACCTTGGGCATCCAGGGAGAAGGAGAAAGTAGTATTTTCAAATAAGCCAGAGCATTCTGATCTTAACAAGGCCTGCTCTGAAGAGAAAATGTTTTACCAAAGCCTAAACCATTGGGGTTTTATCAGGACCTAACCTCAAGGAAGAAAAACACCTAAGTCTGAAAGGAAATATCCAAATGTAGGCTCCCCTAGGCATCCAATACACATAAAGGAGGAAAAAAAAAAAAAAAAAAAAAAACAGCTGAGAAGCACTTGTGGAGTTCATAGCAGAGGGACCTAAATGACTGAAACATAATCATAGGACTAGAGAGCACCTCTCACACACCTTACCACTATATTATTAAAGACCTATTTACTACAGTTTCTTTTTTTCTTTTTTCTTTTTTTACTACGGTTTATTTAATGTAGCACAACATGTCCACATTTCAATTAAAATCTACAAGATATCCTAACCAACAAAAAACAGTTTGAAGAGACAAAGACAAAACAAGTATTATGACGAGACCCAAATATGCTATGAATGTTGAAATAATCAAACCATAAGTTTATAACTATGCATAACTCAGCCATTAGAAATGACAAATACCCACTATTTGCTTCAACGTGGTTGGAACTGGAGGGTATTATGCTGAGTGAAATAAGTCAATCAGAGAAGGACAAACATTATATGGTCTCATTCATTTGGGGAATATAAATAATAGTGAAAGGGAATAGAAGGGAAGGGAGAAGAAATGGGTAGGAAATATCAGAAAGGGAGACAGAACATAAAGACTCCTAACTCTGGGAAATGAACTAGGGGTGGTGGAAGGGGAGGTGGGTGGGGGGTGGGGGTGAATGGGTGACGGGCACTGAGGGGGGCACTTGACGGGATGAGCACTGGGTGTTATTCTGTATGTTGGCAAAATGAACACCAATAAAAAATAAATTTATAAAAAAATAACTGCATAATGTACTAAGGACTGTAACGTAAAAACTAGACAACATTCAGGAAGAAATTGACAACATAAGCATAGACAGATGACTTCTGAGAAAAAAATCAGAAACAAGTGCGATAGACCACATTCCAGGCCATAAGAAGTACTTTAAGTTTAAAAGGATAAAAATCATATAGCATATGCTTTCAGATCACAAAGGAACAAAACTAGAAGTCAACAACAGAAAGAGAGCTAAAAACTACCAGAATACTTGGAAATTAAATAACACATTTCTAAATAACACATGGGTCAAAGAAGAAATTTCAAAAGAAATTAAAAAATACTTTGAACTAAATGAAAAGAATACAATTTCACCAAATTTGTGTGATGCAGCAAAAAGACATATATTCAGAGTATATATATCACATTGACTATATATATTAGAAAAGAACAGAGATCTAAAGTCAATAATCTAAGCTTCACCATAATTGTGAAGAAAACGAAATGGAAGAGCAAATGATATCCAAACTAATCAGAAGAAATAAAAGAACAGAACTCAATGACATTGAAAATATGAAAACAGAGAAAACCAATGAAACCAAAAGCTGGTCCTTTGAAAAGATTAGTAAAATGTATAAGCCTCTTGTCAAGCTAATAAAGTAAAAAAAAAAAAGGAGAAGATGCATATCACCAATATTATGAACGAAAAAGGGAGATCACTACAAATCCAATGGACATCTTTCTGTGTCTCTCGTGAATAAAATCTTTTTAAAAGTCTTAGACATTTATCCAAAGAAGACATACAGATAGCCAACAGACACATGAAATGATGCTCAGTATCACTCATCAGGGAAATGCAAATCAAAACCACAACGAGATACCACCTTACACCTGTTAGAATGGCCAGAATCAAGAAGACAAGAAACTATAATTGTTGACGGAAATATGGAGAAAAAGGAACACTTGTATGCCATGGTAGGAATGTAAATTGGTACAGCCACTGCAGTAAACAGTATGGAGTTTCCTTTAAAAATTAAAAATAGAAATATCAAATGATTCAGTATGTCTCCAATTAGGTATTTACCCAGGGAAAAAAAAGATATATGCACCTGTGTGTTTACTGCAGCATTATTTACAATAGCAAAGACATGGAAGTAGCCTAAATGTCCATTAATAGATGAATGAATATAAGGAAAGTGGTGTGTACCCACACACACACACACAGAGGAATATTATATAGCCATAACAAAGAATGAAATCCTTCCATTTGAGACGATGTAGATGGACCTAGAGGGTATTACACTAAGTAAAATAAGTCAGACTGAGAAAGATAAATGCTGTATGATTCCACTAATTAATGGAATCTTTAAAAATGAACAAAAAGCAGAATCAAAACTATAAATACAGAGAACAAACTGATGGTTGCCAGAAGGGAGGGTGGTCATGGGTTGGAAAAAATGAGTGAAGGGGAAAGGATGATATATATCCCCAGTTATGGAATGAGTAAGTCATGGGAATAAAAAAGAGAGCAAAAAACAAAAAACGAACAAATAATTTTTTTTAAATGTAGTGTATACAAACACATACACACATATATCCAGTGGAATATTACTCAACCATAAAAAGAATGGGATCTTGCTATGTATAATAACACAGATGGACCAGAAGGCATTATGCTAAGTAAAATAAGTCACACAGAGATAGACAAAAAACAAAACAAATAATCAGTCTCTTATATACAGAGAACAAACTGGTGGTTCCTAGAAAGCAGTTGGATGGAGGGGTGGGTGAAATAGAGAAAGGGGATTAAGAGGTACAAAGTTCCAGTTGTAAAATAAATCAGTCAGAAATTAAAAGTACAATGTAGGGAATATAGTCATAATATTGTAATAATGCTGCAAAGTTGACAAATGGTGACTGCATATATCCTGGCAAGCACTGAGTAATGTACAAAACTGTTGAATCAGTATGTTGTACACCTGAAACTAATAAGACATTGTATGCTGCTTATACTTCAATTAGAAAGTCCTAGAAAGGACTTTTTCTAGGACCAGCCCCGGTGGCCCAGCAGTTTGGTGCTGCCTTCGGCCCGGGGTGTGATCCTGGCGACCTGGGATCAAGTCCCGCATCAGGCTCCCTGCATGGAGCCTGTTTTCTCCTTTCCCCTCTGCCTGTGTCTCTGCCTCTCTCTCTCTCTCTTCTCTCTCTCTCTCTATCTCTCTTTCTCTGTGTCTGTCATGCGTAAATAAAATCTTAAAAAAAAAAAGTCCTAGAAGACAATAAAACAGGAAATCTAGATGGCCTTGGTTGGTCATAGCCATAACTTTTTTGATACAAAAAAGACAAACTATGAAAAAAATAACTGATAAACAGAACTGCTCTATGAAAGATACTGTCAAGAAAATGAGAAGACAAATCAGAGACTGGAAGAAAATACTTGCAAAAAAACATCTGATGAAGATGGCCTTTCAAAATATGCAAAGAACTCTTAAAACGCAGCAACAAGAAATCTAAACAGAGAGCAAATAAGCATATAAAAAGATGTTTAATTCATGTCATTAGGGAATTACAAAGTAAAACAAAAATAAGACACCACCCCACACCTATTAGAATGGTGAAAGTCCAAAACACTGACAACATCAACTGCTAGAAAGGATATGGAACAAGAGAAACTCTCATTCATCATTGGTGGGAATGCCAAATGTTATATCTTATTTGGAAGACAGTTTGCAGCTTCTTACAAAAATAAATATATTTTTGCCATTTAATCCAGAAATTATACCCTTTGTTACTTAACCTAAATGAGTTGAAAACTTAAATCTACACAAAACCTTTACACCAATTATCACAGCAGCTGTATTCATAATTCCCAAAATTGGAGGCAACCATTATGTAGGTAAAACGATAAACTGTGGCACATCCAGAGCATGGGATATTATTCAGTGCAAAAAATAAATGAGCTACCAAACCACTAAAAGTCATGATGAAACTTTATTTTTTTTAAAGATTTTATATATTTATTTATTCATGAGAGACAGACAGAGAGAGAGAGGCAGAGACACAGGCAGAGGGAGAAGCAGGCCCCATGCAGGGAGCCTGACGTGGGACTCGATCCTGGGTTTCCAGGATCAGGCCCTGGGCTGAAGGCGGCGCTAAACCGCTGAGCCACCAGGGCTGCCCCATGATGAAACTTCAAATGCATACTACCAAATGGAAGGAGACAGTCTGAAAAGAATATACTTTTGATTCCAACTATATGGCTTTCTGAAAAAGCCAAAACTATGAAGACAGTAAAAAGAATAGTTTGTCAGGAGTCATGGCAGCAGCAAGAATGAATAGGTAGAGGAGCACACAGGATTTTTAAGGCAATGAGACTATTCTACATGATACTATAATGGTGAATACATGTCATCATACATTTGTCTGAACCCATAGAATGTACAACATCAAGATTTTCTTTTTGTTGCCATAGGACCATATTTGTTCAACAGGGAAAAAAGAATATATTTTTTTCCCATGGCATGTTAAGTCACACTAAATTTATAAGACACAATGAATTATGATGAAATGTAATGTAAGTTCAATTTTGATCCAGTTTTCACTTTTAGCCTACTTCCAAATATACAAGGAAATATATCTCCAGATAGACACCACATCATACTTACATAGAAATATTTTCCTGTGTTCGGCACATGTGAATTTGCAAGCTTCCGAGTACTGGCCAATTTTGGAATAAAAAACAACAGAAACAAATACAACACAAAACCTAGTGATTTTGTTTGCTTTATCAACTCTGGAGAAATGTAATATAACCAAAGGTTTTACAAATTGTTAGCATTTGTCCAAGGGCTATCTTTAACTTAACCAACTTAATTCTCCCTCCCCCATTTGCTATCTATGCAACTTTGGAGGATTTATTTCACCTCTCTAAATCTGCAGTTCCTCGTTAAAAACTAGTACCTACACCTCACAGAACTGAATGAGAAATAAATGAGATGGTGTTTAAGAACAAAAATTGATTGAAAACTATTCCCAAAGAGAAAAATGCTATAATGTCAACTAGTGACTAAAGTATAGGCTACGTATGATTAAATAGTTTAAAGCCTGTTTAATTTTTAAGAGAAGTTTTAAGCTAATCAACCTAAATGGTTACACCAGTTATAAAACCTCACATGAGATCATTTTTGAGAGCTGTTTTTGACAGCTGGGAAATTCAGGCATTTGAAAGTGTTTACTGAGGCAGCACGAACCGTCTGACAGATGGGGAAAATAAAACCTTCACAGGCACTTAATTGTGAGTGCCTAAATATTGTACCTTCCAACATTTGATTACTTGAGTTTTAGTATTTTGTTTTTGTATTTTAAAATGCTATAAAAATTTATGTCTCCTATTGCGAAAAAAAAGCTTTCATGGCCATCACTATAGTTTGAATGGTTTACTACTCTGTTATTCCTGATCCTCAAAAATCTCCTTGTAGACACTTTTGTTTTTCCTCTAGACCAATATTTTAAAACCCTCATGACTTAGCCTTCCTATTTTTTTATTATAGAGAAACACATTAAATAACACAATATTGAGTGAAATAAAATGCAGTCAACCATTTTAGTTCTCCAATAAAGACTGTACATTCAATAGATTTTAGGTAAAATTCTAACCATAAGCCATCTTTGGTGTGTGTTGGGGAAGGTATGAAATATGTAGAAAGATTTTAAATGAGGTTCTGGCTTCCTTAATCTCTCTTAATTGATTAACTATATGCTCAAGTCTAGGATAATGTAGCAAATAGCCTAAGGTTATACCAACTTGGATTTTACAGGTAAAAAATTAGGTATATAAAAATATGTAGACAAATAAATAACTTCTGAAATTGGTTATCAACCTTTGATCAAATCAACCACCTTTTACTGCTTTATTCTTAAGCCAAAATAAAAGGAACCAATTAAGAAAAACAAGTGTGCCTGATATAAAACATCTTTCTACTTATGTTGGACCGTAAGTACTTTATAGCATAAACTATGCTATATTCCCTTATATTTATCAGTTTAAAAGAGATATTTGTTAACAGCAGTAATTATAGCTATTTGATATATTGATTTAAAGTCTATTAATATTCTTCCAAGAACATTGGGATAAGACCAAATAATACTATTTTATTTTACAATTGGAAGGAGCTATAAACCAATGTATAATGTAATAGTGTCAATTTACATGAAACAGGGTAGTCCAAACAATATTCTGCTAAATAAAGAGCTAAGTACTTAATTTTTTTAAAACAACTTTATATATATATATATATATATATAGAGAGAGAGAGAGAGAGAGAGAGAGAGAAACCCCCCCAACCCCTCAGCCCTGCAAGAGCTGGTGGGGGGTGGGTAAAGGGGGAGGAGGAGGAGGGAGAGGGGGATGGAAAGAGAGAAAGAAAGAATCCCAAGCAGGCTCCATGCCCAGCCCAGGGCCCCAAGCGGGGCTCGATCACACACCTGAGTGGAAGTCAGGAGTTGGATGCCCAACTAACTGAGCCACTCGTGTACTCCTGAAAAGAACTATTTTGAAAAATAAGATTGTTTGAAACTCAGAAGTAACAACCAAGTGTATTTATTATTTTCATTACATAGATATGTTCCTTATATATTTAAATAAAGGGGCCAAATTTCTCGTTTGACTCTTCCTAAGAGAGAAGTTTAAAAGGAAATTCTTGGTATAGTTTTTGTCCTATGGCAGTTGGTGACTAAAATACATCTCATTGCTCTGAAATAATTAACGTATTTCCCCCAAAATTTCTGGCTTGCAGAGTATTTTATGACTCCTGAACTATATAAGAATACTGACCATTTTTACCTACAAACTAAAAGCTAGGCTTTTTTTTTAGGCAGATGTGGATACTTTGTTGAACCACAAAGGATATTGATCATTACATTGAGTTTAATAAGGATTATAATTTCTACAAATTGTTGGCTCTTAACATTTTGCAAGATAGCCAGTCCTTAATTCATAAAAACCTAGTATAAATCTTCAATTTATTCTCCAACCTTGGTTATAATACAGATAACATGATGTAGATATTCTGACCCATTTAAAGGATCTTAGCAGAGTATTAGCATCCAATCTACCACATGTCTTAAAGAAGTGAGAAATAGTCATGCAGTTTTATGTTTTTTGACTAGGGAAAATAAGCAAAAAACAAAATGAGAGATTATATGACTTTTTGGAGGAAGTATGTAAGTTTCATGTTTTAGAAAATCATTATGATGGATTTATTATTTATAAGTTCATATACTTGTTATATATATCACTACTCTGCCTGAGTTCACAAGAGAGGGAAAGACACAGAGCAAATAGAGATTAAAGAGAAGGAGAGGTGGATAGTAGGACTCAAAGCTTATCTGAGCAAACTCCCACAAGCAGAAACCACTGCAGGAACCAGTGCTAGAATAGGAAAACCTGAACTTTAATTGATGAATTGCTGAGAGTGTCAGTGTTGACTCAGAGTTAAAAGCTCTAGGGGAGCTCAGTTATAGGATAGAACCCAACAATACTGCAAGCATTATATCCAGAAGTTTATCCGAGATTCCCACAATAAATATTGGAGAAAAATCTTCTCCTACTTCTGGCAGAGGGAAGGAAAGGGAACCATTTTGAAATGAGCCCAAGCACTCTGTTCTTAAACAGGCCTGCCATCAGGAGAAACTAATTAGCCAGAGCCTAACTTGCTGGAGTTTTATCAGACCCTAAATGGGATACGGGAAGGGAATTATCCAACTCTAGCACACTTAAACCAACCTGTCCCCTGTCTCACTTAAGTGGGGAGGAAAAACCTGAAAAACACTTATGAAATTCATAGTCCAGAGGAGCAGGATCACTAAAAGACAGACCTAATTATAGGACTATAGAACATGTTCCTCCCCCTATGCCTCCCAACACATCACTACAGGCCTATTCACAGCAGTTCCTTTTACCAAGTACACTGAATCTGGCTATATGGAAAAAAATTATAACGCATACCAAAAAGCCAAAATTGCAATTTGAAGATACTGAGCAACATTAGAATCAGACGTGATGGAGCTGTTGAAATTAAATATATTTATATATGCTTATGTATGTGTCTATATAAGTGTAATAAATGACAGCAATAATACAAGGGATGGGAGGAATGAATTAGGATATTTTGTTATTATTAGGACTACTTGTGAAGTAGTAAAGTGTTATTTAAAAGTGGACTTGAATTAGTTGTAATATATATTGCAAACTCCAGATAAAGTCCTGAAAAATGTTTTTATTTATTTTTTTAAATATATTTTTAAAGGTTTTATTTATTCAACAGAAAGAGAGAGAGAGAGAGAGCACAAATAAGGGGAGCAGCAGAAGGAGAAACAGACTCCCCGCTGAGCACAAAGCCTGATATGGGGCTCTATCTCAGGACCCTAGCATTATGACCGGTGCCAAAGGCAGACACTTAACTGACTGAGCCACCCAGGCACCCCTGAAAAAGGTTTTTAAACAGTATAATTGATATACTAAGAAAGGAAAGATAATGGAATCATATAAATCAAAATTTAATAGAATCAGTTAAAGCCAAAAAAGGCAGAAAAGAATGGAAGACAAAAAACAGAAACAAAGAACAAGAACAATAAATAGAATATAGCAATAAATATGGTAGATACTAATCCAACTAAATCATAATCTTATTGAATGTGAATGGTCTAAATATACCAAGTAAAAGACAGAATATCAAAGTAGGGACACCTGGGTGGCTCAGCAGTTGAGCATCTGCCTTCTGCTAGGAGTGTGATCCTGGGATCCCAGGATTCAGTCCAGCATTGGGCTCCCTGAAGGGAGCCTGATTCTCCCTCTGCCTGTGTCTCTGCCTCTCTTTGTCTCTCAATAAATAAATAAAATCTTAAAAAAAAAGAATATCAAAGTAGATAAAAAAATATAACCCAACTAATGTCTTATTTACCAGAAACCCATTTTAAATATAAAAACACAGAAATTAAAAGTAAATGGGTGGAGAAAAAATAGCAATAATCAAAAGAAAGAAGAGTAGCTATATTAATTTTAGATAAAGTGGGCTTCAAAGTAAGGAGAGTAGTCAAGTATAAAGAAGGATATTACCTAATGATAAGAGGTTAATTCCCCAAGAAGACATAACAATTCTTAACATCTATGCATCTAATAATTGATCAACATGAGGCAAAAACAGGGTATTGCAAAGAAAGATAGATAACTCCACTATCATAATTCATCACCCCTCTCTCAGAAACAGATCCAGCAGTCAGAAACAATACTATTAATCAGCTGGATATAACAGGCATCCATAGACTACTTCATATAACAATAGCAGAATACGCACATTTTTTTCTCAAGTTTACATGGAATATTCACATTCTGAGCAACAAAACGTATTTAACAAATTTAATATCATAAAAATCATACAATGTCTGTTTTCTAACAACAATGGAACTAGAAATCAATAACAGAAAGCTAACTAGAAAATCCACCCAAACATGGCAATCAAACAGCATACTTCTAAATAATGCATGAGTAAAAGAAGATATTTCAAGAAAACTTTAAAAATATTTTGCAAATGGAAACATAATTCACCAACAGTAAAGCAGTGCTTAGAGGCAATTTTATAGCATTGAATGTATATATTAGAAAAGACAAAAGATCCAAAATTAATAATACATGTTTCCACCTTAGACATAGAAAAATAGGTGAATATTAAATACAAAGTAACCAGATGAAAGAAATAACAAAAATTAAGGCATAAAGCAATAAAACTAAAGACAGAAAAATACAGAAAATCAACGAAACCAAAGGATCAATAAATCAACAAGCCTCTAGCCATGCTAATGAAAAAAAGAGGACACCAGTTACTAATATTAGATATAAAAGATGGGACGTTGCCACAGATCTCATGAGCATTAAAAGAATAATAAAGAGGGGTGCCTGGATGGCTTAGTTGGTTAAGTGTCCCACTCTTGATCTCAGCTCAGGTCTTGATCTCATGAATTCAAGCCCCTCAAAAAGGATAATAAAGGGGTATTATGAACTACTCTATACCTGCAGATTCAAATACTTAGATGAGATGGACCAATTCCTTGAAAAACTGGAAAAACTCACAGAAGAAATGATGCCCAGATACATGCACTTGTAAATTTTACCAAACATTAAAGAAGAAATTATATCAATTCTCTACATGCATTTTCAGAGAATAGAAATAGAAAGACAATATTCCTTAACTCATTTTATGAGATCTACGTTATGCAAATATCAAAACCAAAAACATTAAAACTATAGAGCAGTATCTTTATGAACATGGAGAAAAACATTTTTCAACAAAATATTAGCAAATTTAAGACAAAAAAAGTATAAAGGGCACCTGGATGATTCAGTCATTTAAGCATCCCACCCTTGGTTTCAGATCAGGTCATGGTCTCAGGATTCTGGGACCTAGCTCCACATCAGGCTCCCTGATCAGTGAGGAGTCAGCTTAAAGATCTTTTCTTTCTCCCCCTCTGCCCCTCCTTCTGCTCATGCTTTCTCTCTCTCCCTCTCTCTCTCAAATAAATTAAATCTTTTTTTAAAAAGCATAAAGAAGGAGTAGTGGAAGGGGAGGTGGGCAAGGGGATGGGGTGATAGGCACTGAGGGGGGCACTTGACAGGATGAGCACTGGGTATTGGCAAATCGAATTCCAATAAAAAAATAAAAAAATAAAAAGCATAAAGAAATGACACACCAAACCAAAGTAAGAGCTATTGCAGGTTGCAAGGGGGTTCAGCAGTTAAATATCAATTAATGTAGTCTATTACATCAGTAGAAAAAAAAGAAAATAATCATACTAATAGATGCAGAAAAAGCATTTGACAAAATCAACACCAAATATTCAAGATAAAGATTCTCTATAAACTAGTAATAGAGGGAAATGTTCTCAACCTGATTAGACAATCTATAAAAACCAACTGCTGACACCTTACTTGATGGTGAGAAACTTGAAAATTTTCCACTAAGATCAGATACAAGGCAAGAATGTCCCCTTTCACCACACCTTTCTAATATTCTACTTGGATGTACTTGCTAATATAAGGCAAAGAAGCAAATAAAAGTATATACATTGAGAAGGAAGATATCAAACTGTCATTGTTTGCAAATGACAGGATCATCTGTGTAAAAATCTGAAAGAATGGACAAAAAAACTCATGAAGTAATAGATTATTATAGCAAGTTTTGAGGTTACATACTAGTGATAGTGATCTCCATCCAGCCATCTGTACACCAGGGACCACCTCAAGGAAAGAATATTGTAGTGTGTGGTCAACAATAGGCAAGCTGAGTTGGGGAGGCTTGTTGCTGCCCCAATGCCCCAAGGCATACTAAAATCAAAAGGTTTCTGCTTTTATCGTAAATTAGAGTGCAGTTACAGTGTTTTTCCCTCTTTATTCAAGAAACAAGAAAAAAACCTTAATTTATTGCCCCTTCCTGGAGGAGGTCAGATGATACAATCAATGCTCACCTATGTATCAGGACTTGGGTTTCCAGATCAAAAAATAAGGTCCGAATGTTGTTAATGAAACATGAAATTCTCATGTATTCCATCAGGTGGACTTGGAAAAAGTTCATGGAGCATTGTATGATTCACTTTATACTTCTGAGGAAAATAAAACATTAGCCAGAGAAGTTAAAGTGGATACTAGCATTATTATTCTTCCCACCTTCCCTATCCTACACAGCCTATCACTAGACCTCTCTCCTCTTCTCCTTTGGAATTCTCTCCTCTTTTGGAGTGCCCAAGAAACTAGATAGAGGTGGAGAGTTTCAGAGGATGCCAGAAGTATGAAATATTTAAGTATAAGAATGTACTTGAATCTTGGTCCCTTCTTTAGGGAAAGATAACTCATCCCAGGAAATGGCCCATGTAGGGAAGCTCTGCTCACTTAAGAAAAGTCAAGATAGGTGGTATTGGGAACTGGTAGGAGGAAGCTCTCTTTCATAGTCACTGTGATTGTGGGCATCACATTCGTTGTGACTACTGAAACATAAGCATCCACCCAAAGATAACTACGGATTTTGAGCCATGAGGAATAACCAGTATAGATGATGTAGCTTGTGATCTAGCTGAAGAGTGAGTAAAATTGATTATTCAGATTTACATACCTATTTTCAAACACGGTAGCTATACATGCATCCTATGGGAAAAGAAAGGAAGACACTTATACTGTATGGTACACACACTTTATTTATTGGGATTCTGTCAAAGACTAGAGAATGAAGAGTACTTTGAAAACCCCTATATAAATATACCATCCTCCCTTTCTGTGGACAATGTCACCAAGTACAACTTGAAAAATCCATCAGAATTATTTGAAATAGTTGTATAAAATTAATGGCAAAAGTCATCCTGAATCAAAGCCTACAATACAGACTAATTAGTGTAAAGGGATTTGCTGCAATTCACTACTGCATCTTAGTGAGATGAATGATAGCATCTGTTAATAATTATGAACCAGCTGCATAGGAGAAATAATAGAAATCCATAACACACAATATCTTTAAGCAACACAATGAAGACAGTTTGCTAGATGCTGAATCAATAGATAAATAACTTTTAATACAAGATCTATTAATAGAATTTTAAATGGTTATTATATGGCATCAGACAAAAAGAATGTGTTTTCATGAATAGTGCCAGGCCCAGCAAAGGGCTGCTAAGGATAGTCACTTAACCTTATTATAATGTTTATTTTCTGTAGAGACACAGATGGTAAATGACATTCTTATGCTCAGCATATTTCAGTGGTTAAAGTCAAATTTTTATAAAACCCAAAGTAAATTCCTTAGGGAACCATTAAAGCAGTATGACAATTCATTATTAATAATGAATGAGTTAATATTAGTAAAGCGATTTGAACAATTTCTGATCTATAGAAGCACTATACAAGTGTTTGACAAACCAAAAAATAAGTATGGGATACTTCTATACTGACACCCCACTATAGCTGTGGCATAATTATAATGTATATAATATGTCAGGTACAATGTGTAATAAGTTAGGTATAATCTTTTTAGCCTTTTTTTCTTCCACTTATAATAATACAGCAGAACATAAATGAGTTAATTATTTTCTTTAACAAATATTTTTTGAGCACTTATTATGTACCAGGCACTATGCTGAGGACGAGAGATGTAGTTAACAAGGTAAAACACAAGATCCTACACTCGTGAGAGACTATCTTCTACTAGGGAAGGAATATAATCAGGAGACAATTAACCAGGGAAATTTCAGACATTGATAAGGATCATGAAAAAAATCAAAGTAGGCATTGAAATAGCAATGGGAGGCTGAGGGTAACAGTTTAGTAACATAAAAACAACTTTATAAAATAATTCCTTTTGGAAAATACAAGCCCGCTAATTTTTTATACTTTACTTCTAATCACTCTTGGTCACTGGACAAAATATAAATATTTTATCCATTTTCTTAAACATCCTACCATGCTATACTCCTTTCACATAGTTTACATTCTTTCATCTCTGATATCGCCCGTTTCATGGCAAGCACACCCTGTCATTTTAACCTTTGCAGAAGAGAACATGCTTCCTTCCTTTCTTTGCCGTATGTTAAACATACCCCTTGCTGAGGCCATTGCCTTTTCTTCTTCTGGTAGGGAAGAAACGGCTCCTCCCCAGGCTTAGCCAATTCTTAGTGACAGCACAGAACTAAGCCTGAATCATGCCTTTGATAGCAAACTAGACTACCCAGAACTATACCTCCTCTATCTGGCTCATATACCCCAGGAGACAATATTATTCTGCCTTAATCATCTCAGAGTCAGGCACCAGGCAACTAAGGACTACTAGGATAGCTTAGAGTCTGCTGAAATTATTCAAATTAACCAATCCTAAATTGTCTACTCTGCTCTGCCTTGCTTTTCTTACAGAAACTCCAAGTAAGGCCATGGACTAGGTCCCTTACTACCTTACCAACACTGGTGCTTCCTCATGTGGTCCTGCCTGATGAACCACATCTCCAGTTTCTAGGACTTGTGGCTATAATGCACTTTGCTCTTTTGAGCCTCTTCTGTGTCTCCTCTGGTGGCTGCATATGACTGACCATCACCTAGGGAGATGCAGAACGGGCTGCTATACTTCTAGGTATACACTGCCCCTTCCAGACATTTAGTTTTTCACTGTTACGTTAAAACAACTTTTTTTCTTTGAGGTTTTGTCTTGTCCAATTTTACAGCCCCTGATGCCTCCTCATTTATTATTTTACTTGCAGTTCAGTTCTCTGTATTTAAAGATTTATTTATCACCTGGCCCACAGTCTTCCTTTCTACCCCAAATGACACCATTTTCCTTGAATGGCTTTGATGTCCTTAAAGATGATGTATTCATCATCCCAGCCTCATAACACTGTACTCCTCAATTCAAATGACATTCATTTCATTTCAAATAGCATGCCATTTCAGGCATATGCAAATAAGATCATATCCTAGACCTCGATATCACAAGAAATGATTCTTTTTTTGAAATACAAAAGCCCAATTTTCAATTCTGTTACTATCCTCACAAATTTATCACTTTCCTTCACCAACTGTCTTTAGCTGTCTTTATGAAGCTTTCCAATTCTTTGCCCAAAGTTTCTCCTGATTTACCAATCTCTACTCACTTTCATTACCTTCTCATTCAATCTAAAATATTATCATAACTTTAAGTATCCTCTTACCAATGCCCACAACTATCTTATCCCTTGATATTTAACTGAATTCAATAAAGAAAACACCTACCCTAGTGAAAACACCTACCCTATATTACTCATTGAGCCTGCCACAAAATTTGGGAAAGCTACACAGTAGTGAGAGATGGTGTCCTCTCAAAGTTGTGGTTGCCAACCCTACTGAGGTCTCATGTTGCCCAGGCATGCCTGTATATGTCCCTACTCATGTACCGGTTCCAATTCCTATATCAGTAGTGTCAAAACTTCCCTGCCTCTTTAAGCTCTCAAGCCTATTACCTACTTTCATTTCCCCTACTCTTCACAGTTAAAATCCCCCAACATCCTGCCATTCTGTTTACAAAGAGAACTTATTTCCCCTGCATCCATCTTCCTCTTATCCTTGTTCAGGGTTTCTCATTGACTTCTCAGTCTTTTCACTGATCTCATTGCCCTAGTTTTGCTTAACTTCAGTCCAGTTTCCATACAACTGCAAGGCTATGACTACATGTCACAATATAAGACAAATAACCCTGCTTTGAATCCTTCAGTTATTCATTACCTTCAGGAAAAGTCCAATATTCCTAAATGATGAAACCTCCCTCTTGTCAGGCCTCATTTTTTGTCTCTATACTTATCTTCCCCCACCTCAGTCTAAGAAGCCTGTAGTCCACCTCTACTGGCATGGTAGCATTATACTGTTCCTATCATGTACTCTTGTTTTTCCTTTCTTCATACATACTACTCCCTCAGCTTTGTCAGCTGGTGAACTCCTATTCATCTTTCAAGATTCACCACAAGGAAGTCTTAAATGATCCCCATCTGCCCTTTTCAAATGGGTTAGGTATGTTTTTGTGTATTTCACATCACAAACATTAACCCAGTTTTCTCTTAATAATCTATACTTCATCTGCATTCCCTCTACATGAAGTGCCTTTTGAGGAAAATTCATTTCATCTTTGAATCTCCAGGACCTACTATAGTGCAAAAGAGAATGATTATTTAGCAACTAATTCTCCCAATTTTTCTAAGAACAAAACTTTCACCTGTTTATTTATATACACTGTGTGGTCCTATTAATATTGCTCCACATTTCTTGGACCTTTCATGTTAAGACCCACCCAACTAAAACTTTATTAATTAATGCATATTTTCATTTCAAATTTCACTTTGCTCTAAAAGATGATGGGAAAAAAACACAAATAATCTAATGCATTTGTCTCTACTCTTTAATAATCACTGTTTGCCAGCCATTAAATGATCTTGTGTATTTGGCTTTTCTAGCATATGACTATTAATGCTACATTATTATTTTAAATTGGAATAATAACATAGCATGTTTTATAATTGTGGGTAGCAGTAAGTGTTAGTCTGTGTGTGTGGGGGGGCAGCGAGCAAGATAAATAGGGACAGGATAAATGAATCAATATAGCAGAATTACCGTTATCTAATGATTTTAGGAACATCAATACAATAGCTTCTAGCCACATGAGTCTACTTAATTTTAAATTAACTAAAATTAAAAATCTAATTCTTCAGTCATACAAATCCATATTTACCATTGTTCAATAGCCACATGTGGCCAGTGGTTACCATACTGGACAGTGTAGATATTGCTATCATCACAGAAATTTCTACTGGACAGTGCTGCTCCCTAAACTGAATTCTATGCCATAAATGGACAGTTATCTCTGGAGACATAAATTGAGACAAAATTAAGTCCTAAATTTTTGCCATTTAATACATCTGCAAGTAAAATTAATAAAATCATTTTTGTAAAATTAGTAGTGTCATCTCTAATTGCAAACAGCCAAATTCTTCAAGCAGATATCTATAAGCTTTTTATGGAAAACACTTGACATTACAGTTTCAGAGGTTAATCTCCCATCAGTGCATGCATAAATCTTCTATAAATGTTAATAGGAGAATGCTAATGAAAAAACTTCTAAAATCAACATGAGAATAGTTTCTTTACTATGAAAACCTATTTTCTCTTCATTTGGATCTGCTTAACTTGAAATTATACTTAGTATTTGCATAATTTTACGTTTTTATTTATAACTAAATAAAATATCTTTTTAATGTCTTACCCCTAAGTCTATTTTTCTTTTATAGTTCAAAATTGGTGATAATGTATGATAAATTGAGATTCATCTCAATTTATTTAAAATGCATTTAACGATTTAATAATCCCACTTAATCTCATATTTGCTTAGTTTTCTTTTTTCATAAATGATTAGCCATACAAAATATTCCTGATAAAAGCAATGTTCTTTCTTATTAAATGCGATCCACATAGGTAATGAGGAGAAATGCTGACTTTCTGTGAAGTTCAGTTTTGACCTAGCTCCCCTATCCCATCTGTACTGCATTTTGGTCATAGACACACACAACCTAAGAGATACGATGAGTGCTCATAGGAATTAAAAATAACTCATTTCAAAATGAATAATCAGTTGAGACAAAGCACACATGTTCACAGACACAGTTCAAAGCTATGATGACTTGAAGCTGAGTGCAGTTCCCAGGAAAGGAGCTTGGTAGTGCACTCTTGCTGTTCAGAGTGTGTATTGCCTCTATCACAGCTTGCTGTAAACAAATACTGCAGGCTATTTTCACTTTTTTACACAAAAGACAAAATTCTCTTTAGATTGCTTTCAGGTAGTGAAAATGGGTACTAATGTAGGTCTTTCGTAAAAAGGAAGTTGTATAATGCAAACTTTCAAAAAAGGAGGAAATACCTGTAATAGCACAAAGGAGGTAGATGGGAGCAAAACTCTACTAGGCTAAGGAAAATGACACCAGCTTTGACACCAGACTTGAGTCCAGAGGAATAAAGGAAGAGAGCCAGAAATGATAAATAAGGTTAACATAGGAAAAACTATATATACTGGTTCTCTTTTCTTCACTAATATTCTTTAAAAGTGACAAAATTATGTAAGGTAATGATTATAATGATGCATTATAGTATTTATAGACATAAGATAACAATAATATTACAAAAAAGAGGAAAAGAGAACAGAGCTATATAGAAGTACTGTATTTCTCACTGGAATTAGGTTTATATAAATCTGAGGCTGAGGCTGATGCTGATAAGTTAAGATACAGGATAGGATCTGGGACAACCACTAAGGAAATCAAAAAAGGAAAAAAAAATCATTAAAGAAGTTAAAATACTACATTAAAAATATTTATTTGATGCAAACAAAAACAGTAAAAGAGAAATAGCAGAACAAAAAAGACATGAGACATAGAAAACAAAAAGCAAAATGGCAGATATAGACCCAACAATATCAATAACAACATTAAATGTGAATGCATTAAATAACCCAATTAAAAGAGATTATCAGACTGGATAAAAACTAAAAACAAAATAAGATACAACTATATGCTATTTAAAAGAGAGTTATTTTATTTTTGCTATTTCTTTAAAAGAGACACACTTTAGATTCAAAGATAGAGATTGAAAGAATGGAAAATGATATATCATGCAAACGGCAACCACAAAAAAACTGCAGTGAGTATACTAACAGATGAAATAGACTTTAAAACAAGAATGCTACTAAAGTAAATGAGCGGCATTTTACAATGATAAAGGGGTCAATCCATCAGGAAGATATGACAACCATAAAATGTATGAGCCTAATAACAGAGCACCAATGTACAAGAAGAAAAAAGTGACAATGTAGGGTGAAATAGACAATTCAACAATAATAATTGGATAATAGTTAGAGATTTTAATATATCACCTCCAGTTTAATAGGTAAAACAACTAAGCAGAAGATCAACAAGGAAATAGAGGACTTGAACAACACTACAAACCAACTAGATCTAATAGACATCAATAGAACACTTCACCAAACAACAAATGCACATGGCTCATTCTCCAGAACAGACCATATGCCAGTCCATAAAACAAATATCTATAAATGTAAAAAGATTGAAATAATAAAAACGTAATAAAAATGTGCATTCTCTGACCTTAATGGAATGAAATTAGAAATCAATAAAAGAAAGAAATTTGATAAACTCACAAATATATAGAAATTAAACAATATACTTCTAAATAACCAATTGGTAAAAGAAGTAATCAGAAGGAAATTAGAAAATATTTTAGGGTGAAGTAAAATGAAGACACAACATACCCAAACTTATGGTATGCAGCTAGAGCAGCGGTACTTAGAAATTTACAGCTGTAAACACTTATATTTTAAAAAAAGGAATAAAGATCTCTAGTTAACCTAATTTTCCACCTTAAGACACTGGGAAAAATGATAAAACCTAATGTAAAGAAAAAGAAGTAAATAACAAAAGTTAGGGTGGAGATTGATGAAATAGAGAATAGTCAAACAGTAGACAAAATGAATGAAAAGATTCTCTGAAACGAAAATAATTGACTACCCATTACCTAGATTGACAAAGGAAAAAGGAGAGAAGACTCAAATGACAGACATAAATGCAGCGGGGGTCACTACACCAACCTTACAGAAACAAAAAAGATTAAAATGAGCACTTTAAATAATTATGTGCCTACAAATTACTTAGGTGAAACGGACAAATTTCTAGAAATACACAAACTACTTAAATTGACTCAAGGATAAGCAATCTGAATAAACCTATAAAAGGTAAAGATATTGAATTGGTAATCAAAACTACTATAAAGGAAAGCTCATATGCTCATATGGCTTCACTTCCCAACTCTTTCTATGAGGCCAGTATTAACCTGATTTGAATGCCAGGCAAAGATATCACAAAAAATGAAAACTAGAGCTGATAAATCATGAATCTGAATACAAACGTCCTCAACAAAATACTAACAAACCAAATCCAGCAACATGTAAATAAAATTATATACCATGATCTACTGGAATTTATCTCAGAAATACAAAGATGGCTTAACATCTGAAAAGCAACTAATCATATCAATAGAATAAGAAACAAAAACCATATATCAACTCAATAGATACCCATAAAAGCATTTGACAAAGCCCACACTCTTTCATGAGAAAAAAATCAACAAACTAAGGATGGAAGGAAACTCCAACAACCTCATTAGAGACATCTACAAAAACCCACGGCTAACACCTAAATTAATAGTAAAAGACTGAATGCTTTCATCAGAGATCAGGATCAAAACAAGAACCTACACTCTTGTCACTTCTGTTCAAAATTGTACTGGTAGTTCTAGCTATAGCAATTTTATAAGAAAAAGAAATTATGGCATCTAGATTAGAAAATAAAGAGTAAAACTATCCTTCTTTGCAGTTGAAATGCTTTTTTATGTAGAAATTTCTAAGAAATCCCTTAAAACTCTAATAAGAGCTAAAAAATGAATTCAGCAAAGTTGCATATACAATAATTAATAGTATTCTGTACAGTTGCAATGAACAAACCAAATATGAAAACTTTTTAAAATTCCATTTACAAAAGCATCTAAAAGAAAGAAAGAAATTGAAGATATAAATTCAAGAAAATAATACCCTATTTATAAATTAGAAGACTTAAAATTGTTAAGACGGTAATACTCCCTATATTGATCTCCAGATTCAAGGAAATTATTAACAAAATCCCAGCTGACTTTTTAAAAGATTTTATTTATTTATTCATTCATGAGAGACACAGAGAGAGAGGTAGAGACACAGGTAGAGGGAAAAGCAGGCTCCCTGGAGGAAGTCCGATGCAGGACTTGATCCTAGATCCCGGATCATGCCCTGAGCTGAAGGCAGACACTCAACAACTGAGCCATCAAAGTGTCCCTCACCAATGTCTCATAGTTTTACAATGTATACATCTTTCACCTCTATGGTTAAATATAGTCGTGAATATCTTATTGTTTTTGATGCTATTGTAAAAGGGATTGTTTTATTTTTTATTTTTAATTATTTTGTTATTGGTGTATAGAAATGCAATCATTTAACTATACAGACTTTGTGTCTTCATCTTTATTGAATTCACTGATAGCTTCTAATGGTTTTTTGGTAGAGTGTTTAGCATTCCTCTATCTAAGATCACATCATCTGTAAACAAAGACAAGTTTACTTCTTCAGATTTGGATGCCACTACTCTTCTAACTTATGCTTGGGATACATCTTTTTAATTGATCATTTTTCCTACGAGCCTGGGCAAAATGTATCTCCAAACCAAACACAGTCACTACCAAGTATTTTCAACTCAAACAAAAAATGAAATCTATTTTCCATTCCTAGGATAAAGATCATTCAATTATCATATTCACTGGAACATCTCTCAGCCAGGAAATGTAAATTAGGTAGTTAAGAAATAGTTTTGGAGACATGATTAGGCATTTGGTATTTAATCTGACTGTCCATGAATAATGCAATTTTTAAATATAATATGGCCCCCATAGTCAACCTGCTCAACAGTTGGCCAATTGCTGAAGGAGCAAGAAACCAGGCAAAAGTGCCTATCAAATACAACCAGCTCTTTGGTAATTACTGTAGATTAATTCAATTCCAGAATTTATTTAAATCATATATTTTGCCTTGATCTCAACACTGTGTTGGGTACTTAGGTTTCAACTATGAACAAAACATTATACATATTTGCCCACTAGACATTTATATTATAGTTACCATGGAGTAAAGACATTGAAGATACTGATTTTTATACTAATCCTTTTTTCCCATCACTATTTCTTTATTTTCCATTAATCTCTGGCAAAATTTTTGTTGAATATGTCAGTTCTTCTCTGTCTTGATAAGAGAATATACAGAGAGATTTGTTATCATAATTAGATCAAAATCTGAGAGTCCCCAGAACACTCCAGATCTGGCATGATATCCAAATTAGATTATAGAATCCCAAGGGGTTAAAATTCAAGACAATGTGAGCAAATGACAATGTGTGTTCCTTTTTGGGGAAAGATAACATCTATATCATTCTCAGTGCCCGGAAGCTCTGCTGCAGACATGACGGGATGCTAATTTCTATTTTTTCTACTCAGGAATAGTGACAACGCTGTCATAACAAAGAATTTCTTAAAATTCAACAATGACTTTGAGACAGAATGTGATTTGATACTGAATTCATTTCCTAAAAGAAACTATAAACCTGAAATAAAACATATAGCTAAAATACAATATAAAGAGTTTAAATTCTCAAATGTGAGGTCCTTACAGAAAAAATAATAATAAACTAAATTTTAAGGAAAAAGATATATTTTTATATTTTATAAATTAGAACAAGAATGTGGGTAGGTCAGGAATGTCAGCACAAATAAGGATTATTTTAGCTCAGTTATTCCTAATTATAAGAAAGATGGTTCAGAAGTTAATCATTTTTAGTATAGTAGAGTACACTTTAATATGACTTTTTTTTTAACTTGAATTCTTCCTAAACATACCTTGAGAGGATTAGTGTTTCCAAGCACTACTTTAGCACTGAAGATAACTAAATTCTCTAATCTCTGACTATAAATTCTTTTTACCAGAGAATCCCAAACTACTTAATTGCCCTCATCTTTTTTTTTTTCTTCTCATACTTATATTAGCTAAGAACAACATACACTTTACCATCTTCCAGCCAATCTAACTGATTCAATTAATACTTGTTAGAAATTGCAGTAAGTGATGGATGTTATATATACTTCTTCTTTGGTTCAACGTAAGAGAGAAAATATGAAACTTATATTCAGAACCTAATGTAAATGGCATAGAACTATATACCAGTTCTAAGAGACAAAAGAAAGTCATTATCAGCAGGGAAGACTTCATATACCTAAACCCCTTTGTAGGTGGTAATGGATGCACCCCAGGTCAAATAAGTGTGCTTGGGGAGGAATGGAGGGCTGGAATTGGGTAGGATAAGGAAAGCAGACAGAGTGAATATTCTGGGTAAAGGAAGTGCATGTTCAAATACAGAACTTCTAAAGGGGTACAACTCAGGTTTCATCATAGGGAGTATTAAGCACTAATGCTGAAATTTAGATGTAATATTTAAGTATTGCAGTAGGAGCAGCAGAGCGCTATGGGATGTGGGACTAGGAGAAGCAAGTATCCCCCAAAAGAGTATCAAAACAGCTTTGTGGGGGGACAGTGACATCTACACAGAGACCTACTTCAGTGATGGGCACTACCATCCACCCAGGTCCCCACGCTAGAAACTAGGTCACCAAAATAACTTGCTTAGATCATTTCAAAGGTATTTGAGATGATCTTGATTCCACCTTGGTTCATCCAGTTTCAGACTCCATAATCTAAGATAGCCTAAAAATAAAAATCTTGGCCCAATTCATGACTTCTATAGTGATAGCATCCAAATTCATAAACATAATTTACAAAGACTTTTGAGATGTGGATCTCTTTACTTTTCCAGATGCGGTTTTGACACTATGCCCCCTCAGACTCCAAAATCCTGCCATACCGAAGTTCTTTTAATTCCTCAAACATACCATGCACTGCCTTCCTCCAAGTTTTGTCTTTGCCTGGAACCAGTCCTTCAGCACAGTTCCTACTTAGATATTATTTCTTCTGCAAAGGAGGTCCTGACTCCCCAAATCCCAATCAATGTCTCTCCTAGTGCTCCTATTTCAGCATGTCCTCCTAACCAGACCCAACCAGCCTCTGAGAAACAGGGACCATCTCTGTCTTCTTTACTCTTTTATTTCTATCTGCCAACATAAAACTTGGCTCATTTAACAATAAATGTTAAACGATGGATAAAATGTAAAACACTTAACATAAAATATGTAATATTAAATATAAGCTCCAACATAAGCATTAAATAAGAACTTCCAATACAAACATTAAATAGTAAATTAAATCCCCATTTACTTTCTCACTCATTAAAAGTTACCATGTGACTTGGGAACATTGTAGATTAATGAAATTTTCATTAAGAAGTCACTCTCACTTTACTAAAGTTAATGTTGAAAATGGTCATGCTTTATATTTAAATTTAAAACCTGGAATCAGTCCTTCCCAATACAGACATCCTTTAATTATATTTATCAAATCTGTATGAAATATTATAGGAGCAAACGTTATCCCTATTTTTCAAAAAGAGGAGTGCCAAGAAAACTCTGTCATACTCATTGTGTTCCTGCATAATAATATTTTTGAAGGAGGTGAAGAAATAATTATATTTTACATTTTGCTTTTGGTATTTTTGAAATCTACCTAATCTGTGAACTTCTTATGAACAAGTATTAAAATAAAGGATTCAGAACGTAAAGACTGCTAACTCTGGGAAACGAACTAGGGGTGGTAGAAGGGGAGGAGGGCGGGGGGTGGGAGTGAATGGGTGACGGGCACTGGGGGTTATTCTGTATGTTAGTAAATTGAACACCAATAAAAAATTTAAAAAAGAAATCATGGAGTGGTACAAATACCCATGAAAAAAAAAAAATAAAAAATAAAATAAAATAAAATAAAATAAAATAAAATAAAATAAAATAAAGGATTATCTTTTGGTTTGTATTGATGTTTTCCAATGTTCCAAAACTTTCATGCAAGTATGAAGTCCAGTGCATATTTTTATTATTGCATGTGTCTTATTTTAGGCAGTTAATGTATTTATGTAACTGCTTCACTCAATGGACTGGGATTTTTATTTTTATTATTTTTTAAGATTTTATTTATTTATTCATGAGAGACACAGATAAGAGAGAGGCAGAGACACAGACACACAGATAGAGGAGAAGCAGGCCCCATGCAGGAAGCCCGACACGGGACTCGATCTCAGGACTCCCGGATCACACTCTGGCCCAAAGGCAGGTGCCAAGCCGCTGAGCCACCCAGGGATCCCCCTGGACTGAGATTTTTAGAACAGACTACCCTTGATTCATCCCTGCATCCTTAGAGCCCAGCATGATACCACACAAATAGATCCTCAGTACATGCTTGTTCAACAGACGAAATGAAGTTTACTTTATCAATTTTGCAAGACTAGACTTTTACCATCTCAAACACCTTAGTAAATTTGAAGAGCCTACTATTTGGCCTTCTAAAATGCAAGTGGAATTACGTCTTCCTCCTGCTGAAAAATCCTTCTCATTCCCTTAAGATAAAATCCAAACCTTTCAGCCAAATCATAAATTCCTTCATGATCTGGCTCCTGCCTCATCCCCTCTCCTGCCTCTCCTTGGGTCCACAGCACACTCCACCACCCATCATTCTCATACACATTATGCACTCATCCTATTCTTTATATGACTGGTTGCTTACCATTTCCTTAACTTTCTGCATTGTTTCATTCATTTACATTCACAACACAAAACATGATAGATACTTTCATTTTGTACTGAGTCCACATTAAACATTTTACAGCTTTTTTTCCCTTTGATTCTCATTGCATTTACCAAATGCCTAACCTTTACTTCAGGACTTGGCACATAGTAAATAGCAAATATATGTTGATGCCTAAATGAGGAATCCTTAGTAATAAAGATAACTCCCTCACTTCTTGGGTAAGTAAATTTAGTTAGAGAGATTAAGTAATTTGTCTGAGCCCACATAGGTTAGTCAATTGCAGAGATTTAAATCATCTTTCTTCCCTTTTCTGGCTGGAAACTATTTTTCCTTTAAGACCCAAGTAGAGTGGGATATTTTCAGGAAAAAAAAAAAAAAAAAAAGATCTTTTCTGATTCCCCCAAACTTTCATTTCCACCACTCGACTCAATAAAATGAGTCATTCTCTCAGACACGTGTTTTATTTACTATCCTAAGTGACTGCACTTAGGACTGTCACATTGTAATGTGTTTAATGTCTCCCTTCTTTTCTTGAAGCCCCTGAAGCACCAGCCTCTGTCTTTTTCATTTCTTCATTCCCAGGGCTCCATATGTAACTGGTGTCCAAAATTATTTGCTAAATTCAGTTGAAAAATCAGTGTTAAGACACTGTGTTAAAATATTAATTTAAACTTCTATTTCACTTTCATAACACTATTACTCTAACCACATACAGTTTTAAAAAGCATACAAGTCCAACAAAACCTTTTACTATACAAGCCTTTTTCTGAGGAAACCATATATTGACTCACGCCTCAGTTCTTTGAGATCTGCCTTTGTTCTCATCACTCCACTGAAACGGCCTTCTAGATGGTCTCCAGGGACATCCAAGTCAAAGCCTTCTTTCACTTTTTCTTCTCCTCCACTGCTGAAATGACCCATCACCTCTCTTTCTTGTACTCCAGAAGTGGATGTGCCAGGTTTTTTGTTTTCCAGCTCTTTGTCAGTTTCATGTCTATCCCTTCTGTTTTCTCTTCTTTCATCCATAGAGAAAGGCTCAGGTTTGTTGGCTGGTCACTTCCTGTCTGGCTTCCCGTTGACACAGCAGATGACTCCTACTTCTTTCCTCCCGGTTTTTCTACTATCTATTGGCCTCACATTTCTACCTGTCATCCAGTCATAGCTAACTGACCTTCTTAGAGCACCTAAAACCCCGTAAGTTCAAAACAAACTTGACACTGCCCCTACTCTGGGAAGGGTCCTTGTACTTCTCCCGTGGAAGGGTTCTCTGTACCTCCTATCTCTAGCATCCTCAAACCATTCTATGAAGTACTGAGACATCCATCCTCCTGCCCAAGATCACTCTCACTGTACTGCTCTCATGCTCATGTCTTTCCATGGTTCCCCACGCTAAGAGATACAAACCAAATAGCATATTAAGATTGGCTCTGGAAAATATCCCCCCTGACTTGCTTTTATGCACCCTTGAGTCATCCAAATTCATGGTTATTTGCTTCCAGGTCATTTTGGCGCCTTCCTGCTTTTGTGACCTAACTCTTCTCACCTCCTCAAACTTCTCTTATCACAACTATCCTTATTCTTTGAGTTCATACAGTCTTTCCTCTCTGAAATCTTCTTCAGTTGCTTGCTTTGTGTTTTCACAGAACATTTTTGCACATAATAATAAACATTCATATATTTTTACCTTTTGTTTTCATTTACATAGTAGCTCTTTCAGAAACAATTTTGTAGCACCCACAATCTCTGGTATGGCACCCTGCCTATACAGGAACTGAGGAGTATTTGATGATTTACCAAATACTATTAGTTAGGTTTCCCCAAACTAATACCTCTTTTGTTATTTCAATACTCTAGAGGCATCTCTGATGAGAAGGCTAACATCAGGAATAATATCCCGCTTAATAAAAACATAGAAATAAGTATCACTGGTTAATTTTGGTCTTTAAAATTTGTCATAAGCAGGGAAAAGGATAAATAGGGAGAGCACAGAGAATATTTAAAAGTAATGAAAACTGTCTGTGTGATAGTATAATGATGGGTATATGTCCTTGTACATTTGTCCAAACCCATAGAATGTACAACACCAAGAGTGAACCCTAAGGTAAACTGTGGACTTTAGGTGATTATGATATATCAATATGTTCATCAATTTTAACAAATCTACTACTCCAGTAAGGATGTTAATGGGAGAGGCTATGCATGTATGGGAGCAAGGGGAATATGGGGAGTCTGTATGTTTCTCTTTATTTTTCTGTGGACCTAAAACTACTCTAAAAAATTAAGTTTTAAAGAGTTTTGTCTGAAACATCAAAGTGAAACTAATTTAAAAACCAATCAGTTCTCTTTACATTTAGTGTGAACGTTTGAGAATAACAACACAAGACCTCATAAACTTCCAAATATCTCCTTTACCAGCATTCAATGATGCTATCCTCAATAATCACCGTATTAGAAATTCAATTTATTTGAGTCATTATTTTTTGTTAGTTGAAATATATTTGATATTGTGTAAATTGTGTAAATTTGTGTATAACATGTTAATTTTATACACTCATATATAGTTATATAATTGGCATTATAGCAATAATTAGCACTTCTATCATACCACATAATTGTCATTTCTTTTTGGTTATGGCATTAATTAAGATCAAGTCTCAAAGTTTGATTATTATAATACGATACTGTTGTCCATATTCACTTACTGTGCATTAGATCTCTAACTAATTTACTATTTGTCGTAAATTTGTCTCCTTTTTTTTAAAGATTTTATTTATTTATTCATAGAGACACACAGAGAGAGAGGCAGAGACACAGGTAGAGGGAGAAGCAGGCACCATGCAGAGAGAGCCTGACTTGGGACTCGATCCAGGGTCTCCAGGATCACGCCCTGGGCTGCAGGCGGCGTTAAACCGCTGCACCACCTGGGCTGCCCGTAAATTTGTCTCCTAAAACAACATCTGTCCTGTTTTCCTACCCCCCGTTCCCCCTGGGAAACACCATCTTACTCTGTTTTTACAAGTTTGGCTTTTTTTTTATATATATAGATTCCACATATAAGTGATATCACAGTATTTGTCTTTCTCTGACTTATCTGACTTAGCATAATGTCCTCAAAGTCCATCCATGTTGTTGCAAATAGCATGATGTCCTTCTTTTTAATGGCTGTATAATATTCATATATATGTAAAATAAATAAAACATAATTAATATATAGAAGATATGAGATATGTATATATCTTTTTGATATCCTGTTTTCACTTCTTTTAGATATATACATAGAAGTGGAATTCCTGGATCATACAGCAGATCTATTTTTTTAATTTTTGGAAACCCACCCCATATTGTTTTCCATAGTGGCTGAACCAATTTACATTCCTTTAAGATTGTACAAGGGTTTCCCTTCCTCCACATCCTCTCCAATACTTATCTTCTTTAGTTTTCTTGATGATTGGCATTCTAACAGGTGTAAGATATCTCAATGTGGTTTTGATTTCCATTTTCCTGATGATAAGTGCTTTTGAGCATCTTTTAATGTCCTTTTGGCCATTTGGATGACTTCTTTGGAAAAAAATGTCTATTTAGTTCCTCTGCTCCTTTTTAAATGTTTTTTTAAACTGAGCTTTTATTCATGCTTCATGTATTTTGCATATTAACCCTTTATCTGATATATGGTTTACAAAATTTTGTACCATTCTTAGGTTGCTTTTTCATTTTGATTGTTTCCTTTGCTGTACAGAAGCTTTTAAATTTAATGTAACCTCATTTGTTTTTTTTATTTTGTTGCTTGTTTTTGGTGTCTTATTCAATTGAGTCACTATTTTTGATGAAATATAATGAGAATCCATGGCCCAGAGAAATAAGATCATATACATATTGCCTGGAACAGGACATACTCACATTTCAGATTAAGGTCAGAGTCAACTACATAGTGGGAAGTTTGGAGAAGCTAGGTGGCAATGTGAGCAAGTATTGGTATAGGAAAGTGGGTAGGATAAGATTAATAGGATGTATTTCCACATCACTGCATCATTTTTGCTCAACAAACATTTTGTAAGGAGCAAGTTTTATGCATGTAAATCACTTTAGGTGTGACCAAACAATCCACCACTCATACAACTTACCATCCTGACTCCTTGTCCTTATTCCTCATGGATCTTTCTCCTTAGAAGTTCAGAAAAGAAAAGACTTTTTTTCCTGGCTGAGTTAATCAAGATAGATACTATAAAGGCAGTGAAATTTGAATTGGACAGATTCCAACAGGGTCAGGTAGATTTTAACAAGCAGAAATTGCAAGGTATCCTAGGATCTATTTCCATGAGTATCTATTATATATACACAGAAATAGGTCTTAGAATAAATGCCTATAAAATACCTCTGGGAATGTATTACATATTCCAGATGCCTGGAAAATAGGTGTAACTAAAAGAAAATAAGGAAGGAAGAAGGGGTTAAAGGGAGAAATAAAATATAGTAGTATTTACTAGATAATATAAAGTAAAATGCTGCTCCAAATTGCCAATCTCAGTAAGTACTTGTAGGCTATAAAAAAATGGATATTCAACTTTCCAAATAAATATTTATGAGATTTAGCTAAGCCCCAAACTCTGGAGCTAGTAATAACCATCACAGAAATTCCATTTATTATGTGCTTATATAAACAATGCATATAGCCTTATTTAATTGTCACAATTGCCTAAAGGTCAAGTATTACTATCCCTACTAATGAAATATCCTGGCTTAAAAGGTAAAGACTTGCTCCAAGTCACAGAGTTGATCAGTGTGGCTTTCTGATAAGGGAAACTATGAGCCATAAAACAGCAGCTGGGGGAGTCTCAGCACCAAGTTAGTTTTGCTACTCACTTTCAGGCCCTATCCCATGATCTCTACTCAAATTGTATCGTTGAAATGTGGGCAAAATGATTGGGGGCTTAAATCCAAATTCTAGAAACTCTTAGTGTAACCATATTTGTGATGTCATTGGGTCTTAGTTATCCCATCTGTAACACTGGGAATAATAACAAAGCCTAATTCCATTGGGTTATATGAGGATTACATGAGTTAGTTTTTAGAATAGTGCCTGGCAGATGGGAAGAACTCAATAATGTCATCTTTCATTATTATTATTCCTTGGGATGAAAAGTTTATGACTTTTTACTACTTAATTCTTTTCTTCAAACTCTCATTCATATTATTCTCTTGATTCCAAATAACCCCAAGATCTTTATTTCAAAAAAAGTTTTTATAAATCATACTAATAACAAAGTTATAGATAATTGCTTTCAGGAATGTACTTCAAGACATCAAATATTTAACATTAATGAAAACAATATAACTTTATTATATTGAGACAAATTAGAATGTATTACTCCTGGTCTCTGGTATTTCTTCTTTTATTCTTTCCCCAAATTTGGGTAAATATCAAGGTGTTTTCAATGAGTCCTGGTAATACCAACTATTTTGAGACATGTATGAGTTACTTCTGGGTATATTAATTATGATTTTCTCTCTTAGATTTCCTCTATCATTCTTAAGATATCCACAGACCAAATGATATTTTTAAACATTTTATCTTATTCCAAATGACAGAATACAAACATAAGACAGGCAAGTATACGTATGTAGGCAAAATAAAATTTAAAAACCACTCCAAAACCAAAAAAAAAGAAAGAAAGAAAATACAAAAGTATATAAAATACAACACTATTTCTTTTGAGCTATTGATTAGCCATTCAATAAAGACAAAGATAATAATTGTTCAGTTTTCTTTATTTTGTATTTTGGCCAAACTTATAACGTATTACTCTAACCAGAATACTTATCAATACATAGCACTGAAGGCTGGAGGATCATTTGAGATTTTGCAGTGAACCAATTGAACTCATATGTTTAAAAGGGAATTCAAAATGTATATTTTGCTGTATATAGATAATTAAAATCTAACTTCACTTTGCACATTTCAGGGTATAAATTTTAGAAGCCCTTTGTCTTCTCCATTCTCCTGATATAGTAAATGTGAAGTGAGCAAATATAGACTGTATCATGCATAGTAGGCACTCACAAATGTTGACTTTACCCTTTCCTTCTTATAGTAACATATCAAGAATATAAGCATATGCAGGTGGTAACCATGACAGCATCATGATTCAGAAGGACACTGATCTGGGTGTTAAGAGTCACTTGAATAGGTCTTAATTTCTTCATCTGTAAAACGAAGCCGTTTTTAAAACTATATTATTCCACAGAGTAGTTAATTTAACAGTCCCTGAACAAGGCACATATTTTTTTGCTAAAGCATTATACACATTTAAATTTAGGTTGCAAATATGATAGACACTACAAAAAAATCATTTGATACTATATCCTTCTTATATATCTTTTGATTAAAAAAAGATCTAAAGACAGAAGGAAAAAAATATGTCCAATAATGAGCATAACTGAAGTTCACATAACTCATAAGTATGAAATATAAAACATATACACATTCTCTCCATATATCTATATATAATACATATGTAAATATATGTGTATGCATGTAAAATACATGAAGATGTCATTTTAAATTGGTAGTTAACAAAATGTAAGTCTAAAATTTACCTTAGGGCTTTTTAAGGACCCACTCTAATTCAACCACTCATTTATTTACATTTATGCACATAAGCAGTAAATGGATACATTCTTAGTTTTCCAACAGAGGCACTAGTATATTATTTTTATGTAAAATATCTCATAGAAGAGAGCAGAACAAATATCTGTATAATAAACACCACTGCAAATATGTGCCATTTATCAAGGAACTATTCACTAATTGTTTTATTTATTTATTTATTTATTTATTTTAGATTTCTTCTTCTTCTTTTTTTTTTTTTGGAGATTTTATTTATTTATTCATGAAAGACACAGAGAGAGAAAGGCAGAGACCACAGGCAGAGGGAGAAGCAGGCTCCATGCAAGGAGCCCGACCTGGGACTTGATTCCAGGTCTCCAGGATCACGTCCTGAGCCAAAGGCAGCACTAAACCACTGAGCCACCCGGGCAGCCCCACTAATTGTTTTAAATATCTGCCTGTCTGGATAGTTTGCTCATCATAGTCACCATATGGTACATAGAAATAACTAGTCCTACACAACATCAACCATTGTGTGGGTACAGTGAAAACTACATGAGCTGCAGAGTCAGAAGACCTGTGTTCAATACCAGGCCCTAACACTTAACTAAGTGTATAATTAATGTGTATAATTAATATTAGTTAAACAGCTTAGCATCCATTAGATTTTATGCACTTATGTTTAAAAAAGACTTGCTCTCCTACCAGATGGAGTTGGTTTGAGTTATGAACATGAAAGCATACACAAGTGTTTGTCACTGTTAGAGTTGACATAACATCCTAATATCAGAAATGATATACCCTTTATCTTCTGGCTCTAAGTTTCTTTCACACTCTCCATCCCTTAACTAATCAAACTCCCCTTTCTGTCCATTTAATATTCTAAATATTTCTTAATTCTTTGCCCTTTCCATCCCTACCACTACCTCATGAAGGCAAGACCTCATGCTGTTAGTAGCTTCCTGTCTTTTTATGCCACTTAAAGCCATCTTGTAACAAAGACAAAGATGCCACAATGACCCTAAAACACAATCTGACCATGCTATTTTCCTATCCTACATCCTAAGCAAGCCTGTCAAATAGAGTAAAGTTCAAGCTTTGAACTTTAGCCAAAACATAGCCTACCCTAGTCTGACACCCCTGAACAACCATTCCAGACTTACCTCTCACTACTTCAAACCTCAACATTTCTAGGCCTTAATTGAATGCTGTGTTCTTTGAGGATTTCCTATTCCCTTTCACCAAGTGTCTATCTCCTATTTAACCATTAGTAGGCCTAGAAGGCACATTCACATACAAATTAATTTCTGTATTATAACACACTTATTTTCTTATGTGTCTATCTTTCTGGTCAAATGAGTTCTTAATGACAGAGACTTTTTTTAATTTTTAATTTTTTATTTTTTTAGCACTCAGGACAGTGCCTAGCACAGTGTGCACATTCATTGAATATATCTATTGTTTCTACCCTAAAGAAGATCCATGCCCAAATCTTTAACATCAAGAAGTTAGATATTGAAAATCACCAAATTAAAACAATAATGAGCTGAAATATCCACAGAAGACCAAGATAATATTTTTCCAAAAGTAAATCTATGGCTCTTATGTTTTAAAAGGCAATCTCATTACACCTAAATATTACAGAGATATTTAGAAAAATGTGCTGCTTCCATTCATCATGTCTAAATAAAATTACATAGCAATTCTTAATGGTAATTAGGATAAGTATTTTATAAACTTTAATTTGAATATCAATACCCATTTGGTAAGAATTTAAAGGAAAGATTCACTGAAAAAAATGTCTCATGGACCACTTTGGGGAAAAATATTTTAATAAAGTGAAGATTGAAGGGTCTTGGGAACTGAGCCAAAAACCAAACCAAATATGCAGTAACCACAGTGACACATTAACCCTCAAACAATAATCACCCTCCTACCACAGTTATTGCTTGAAACATCAGTCTTTTGGGAGACTGATTCAGAATATTTTACCATATTTAAGTATAATGCAGCTAGGTCACAGATACTAAAAGAGAAACAAAAAATCAATGATATTGTTTTAAGTTATATATTTCCCTCTGTTAGATTTCATTTTACTTTAATTCTCACTTAATAATTTTAAACATGTTTATATCCAAATTTTTGTCTTCTTAGCCTTTCTTTTTCCATATAACTTGTTTCTTATTGTTTGCTCATGAGTCTCATTTTCTGAGCTTTTAGACAACATTACTACTTCCTTCTGATTTCTAATGTTACTATTTGTCCTCTAAAAATGTGGCCATCTGCTAGCAGAAAATAAATATCACCTAAACTCTTTCAATGCAATATATTTATTTTTTAGATTGGTTAATGTGATTCACTGGTTTACTGAGTGAATTTGCATAATAATAAGCAATTGGTAAATGGCATAGTCCAGCTCAGCTATTCTTTTTAAGCATTTCTAGTCACTGTTCAGGTTTTTAAGTGCTTTATAATTATTTTTGTTTTATATGACTCAGTACAATTGTAAAATAGATTATATCAAACTCACAGAAATCTAAGTTTTTCAAAGATATTATATAGTTAAGCTTTTTTACTCCAAGTTATGACAGAGGCTAGACTGAAAAATACTGGAAGAGAAATTGGTAGTGTCACTTTACAAATTTGTAAAGAAGTGTTTATTTCTAAGGATTACAAAAGGTAATGCTAACTAGACAGGTGAGTGCTAAACCTTTAGTGCGAAGTTCACCTGATAAGCTTCAGGTAGAGCAAATATTGATCCAAAGCCAGGAACCCAAGAGCTCTCTGCATACAAATTCACATTGCAAGAAGAATCCCTAAAACAAAATTCCAGACACAGTCTCCTTCACAATTAAAATGATTCAACTTTCCCATTCAGCCTCTATAACTGTCTTCAGTCTACTTTCCCACTATTTCTGCTCTTTCTTCTGCCACATGTTTTAACTCCAACTCTTAGCATTAACTCTTTTAACCATCGTCCAGGTTGAGACCTGGGGCATTTCACCTAAGGATTACTCCATTTAACTACATATCAATTTTGAAATGCCCCACACTTTAGCTTCTAAAACATCTCCTATCTGCTTGCCTTCATTTCCTCCTTTTCTTTTCTTTTTTTTTTCCCCCTCTACAAACTCCTATTTATGCCACTTGTTCTTGATGGGCTGATATTCTTCTGTAGAATGATATATTTTGACTCTCTTGTCTCTTTAGTCTATGCTCTTCTGAGGTGATTTCAGCAACCACAACAGCTTTAAGCTGCACTTCTAAATCTTTCACATTTCTTTCTCCAGTCTGGACATTTCTTCTGAGCTGACACATATGTCCCCAATGTCTATCAAATATATCCAATAGATACTGCATAGGCACAGTAAACCTTATGTATCACAAAACTACTTCTTCAAATGTTTCTCACCTGAATCTTGGGAAATGGAGTCATCATTCACCTAGGCAATCAAGCCAATAAGGCTAGATTTATTCTAGAATGTTCTCTGCTTACGACATTCGATAAACCTTTATTTCTTCAAAATTATTCAAGAAGCTACTATGTACCCAATATTAAGCGAGATGCTGGACATACCTCAGTAAACAAGGTAGACATGATTCTTATAGTAGAATTTACATCCTAATGGGAGGTAGAAAGAGGCTCTTCATACTGTAGTGTATGTGAAAAACATTCCCAGGAGTTTCGCAATATAAAATCTATGGAGCTATATATATTCCACAAATAAAATATCAAAAGAACAAAAGCCATCTGTTCTGTTTGTTGTTGTTGTATTCCTGCATTATTGTCTCCCTAGATTGCCATTATAGCTCTCTAACCAGTTTTCTGCCTTTTTTTTATATTTCCTAGTCCCTATCCTATTTATCTGTCCTGAGGTAGCCAGGATAATATTTCTAAAATTCCAACCTGATTACAACCTTATCATACTAAACTTACCTATGGGATACAATCCAAAGTCCTTGAACTGACCCATGACACCTTTATTGATGGAATCTCTTTATACTCCATTTCTCCACATGTATTCTCTGCTGTGGCCATGTGAAGCTCCTTGCAAATCTCCATGCCAAGTGTGCTCTCTCATGCCTCTATGCCTTCAAACATGCTCTACCATATATAATCCTCTCTGTCTGAATAACTTCTACTTACACTTCACATTCATTCTGGCATTAATCTCTGCATAAAGTCAACCTTAAGATCATTATAGCCCCAAAGGTGCTCTACCTTTCTTTTCTCATTTCACCCTGCCTTTGCCCATCATATCACTTATGGAATCACATTATAATCCTGGGTTTGCCTCTCTCTCCTGCTAGATTTTAAGCTTTTGAGGGTCTGGGACCCTAGTTTGCTCGTTTCCATGTTTTTGCTTCCTACAACAGTGCCTTACATGGAGGAGTCCCTCAGTCAATATTTAGTGAATTAAATTAATTGGTGGCTAACGGTCTATGTTGCATAATGATATCGGGTTCTTCCCCAAATACCACGCTATGAAGTCCCACCCAGCTCCAAATAGACAATGATTCTCTAACTCATCTCCTCTGTGCATCCCAGGCCCTTTACAGTGACCAACAAGAGACTCCTGATAAAAGAGTAATCTTACATTTCCTTCAAAATTCAAGACTCACTTCCTCTAGGAAGCCCTCCTTATTTTTTCAGTAGAAATATTTTCTTACTTTGAACTCCCAAGGTTTTAATACAGGAATGGATATTTGCCTATACTTTTACTAAGAAACTTTTCTATATATATGGACCCCTTTTTACCAAAATTATTTACCAAAGATCTTATGAATAAAGAAAGACTCCTCTCTTTGCAGAGTCTCTGCTACGTACTACTTTAGTACAAGTATGACAGGTACTTAATATATCCTTTTATCCCTGAAGGAATGAATAAAGAATCCCTCTGGATTCTGCTCCCAATGTGCTCCATAACTGTTCTCACAGACTCAACTATTTTCTTTTTTTTAAGATTTTATTTATTTATTCATGAGAGACACAGGCATACCGAGAAACCAGGGTCCCTGTGGGGAGCTTGATATAGAACTCAATCCCAGGACCCCAGGGAAATCATGTGCCCTGAGCTGAAGGCAGATGCTCAACCACTGAGCCACCCAGGCGTCCCTCAACTATTTTCTATCTTTATCTTCTTTGATAGATCAGCATTGTCCATCAGAGCTGACCACTCTCTTTCTTAAAAGGTAGACTATGCTTAGCTTCCATACACTTTATCCTTCTGATCTTTCTTCTATATCTCTGGCTACTCCTCAGTGGGTTCTGGGAACTCTTCTTCCTTTACCAAACTATTAAACTTTTGTTTCTCCAGGGATGTCTCTTCCCCAGGTCCATTTCTCATCTTGCTCCTCACAAAATTGCCCAAACAATCTGTACTTTTTGCAACTTTATTTTAAGAGAGTAGAAAAGTAACTTCACTCTTTAAAACGTGCAACAGTGTTTCCAACAAGCATAGTTCTATCATTATAATAAGGGGATAAAGAAGAGTAAACTATTGAATAATTTTAGAAAAATACTCAACAAACACATGGCATAAAAAGGACATTTATAAAGACCAGATGGAAAATGTAGATGGTCAGAACACTTTAAGGTATTTTGTTCTATAAAAATGTAACCTTGATTCAGATCATGTTACTGAATACAAAATCATTTGCGTTTGTGTGATTTGGCTTTAAACCACTGGAGACCGTATTTGCACATTTACCCCAGCAAAAGTTGTAGCAGAGTCCCTCAGGCAGTAGTGCTTAAGTGCATGATGAGGTCAGTGACTTGCTTAAGAGGATAAAGCAACATGCCCTCAGGCAAGCAAGAGGATTTAAATAGAGCCAATTTAGGAAGTACAGTGCCTCAGCAAATTCAGAAATTAATTCAAATTAAGCCATTTTGCTTTAAAATCTATGTCAAAAGATCAGTTCTTCAATTCTAGTTTAGAAGAAGTGGAGGGGGAGGGAAGGGAGTCAAAATGTATATTCCATAAAACTACTGCGTTCAAAGTATGCATTCAAAAATTACAAAACAAAAATCACCAGCATGTATTATTTCAAACTGATAGAAATGTGAAGTCAATTTTTAAATAAATTAATCAAGACAAACTGATGGTTACCAGAGGGGAGATGAGTGGGGGGATGGGGATTAAATAGGTGATGGGGATTAAGTAGTGCACCTGTGATAAGCACAGGGTGATGTATGGAAGTGTTGAATCACTATATTGTACACCTGAAGCTAATATTATGCTGCACGTTAACTAAAATTTAAATAAAAACAAACAAAAAAAGAACTGGCAGTACTTCTAAAAATGGGTATGAAGAAAGAGATAAAAACAGAAGGACTAAAAAAATAAGAAGAAAAAATAATAAATCAATTGGGAATGGGGAGGATTGTAATTTATTCTAATATAAAGAATCTAGAAAATTAGATATGTCTGAAACATGTTTCCGTTTTCATTTGTATAATTCAGTTTGTGATAAATTACTTGTTCCAATAGTTATTTAATCTGCAGGCTTCATCTAGAACACTGACACATCTCCCAGGTATGGGGAATAAATTACTGATTGAAGTCCCTGGGTCTCTAAAGCAAACTTGAGAGTCTAATTGAAACTTTATTACTGTGTACACCTATTAGTCTAGTAGAAACTATATAGTTATCTTTTTAGAGTCCATAATTGTGTTCTGAGAGCTAAATTTTCACATCTGAGATCAACAAACTCCCAGAGACAGATCCATAAGAAGATTATATGAAGGAGAAACATTAAATCAAGTGATTTCCTGTATAAAAACACATCAATGTGATGGGCATTAAGGAGGACACATGATGTGATGAGCACTGGGTGTTATATGCAACTGATAAATTCTTGAACTCAACATCTGAAACTAATGATGTAATATGTTGGCTGATTGAATTTGGATAAAAAAAAAAAAAAACACCAACAGCTTTGTCTGAAACACTCTCCATTTTGTTCACTGTTATTCCTGAAAATTATTGCTTATATGGACACAGGATACCTATGGTTATAAACTTCTTGGTAAGATATTATTGGGATTTGCTTAAAATATTTTTAGCAAAAATAATCATCTCTCATATAAATATGTTTCTCTTTATGACCTTCATGACGAACATAGAAATGCTGAGAACTGTAATGTGACCTTACCTTGCTTCCATTTTCTCTCGCTTCTCGTTCCATCTTGAGGTCAGAAATTAGAAGATTCTTATATTTGTTTTTTCCATTACTGCTGTGGTCATCTATTCTGTATTCCGAAGTCAGCTGTGCTGAGAGGGGACTGTCGCTCAGGTTCAGTGGCTGCTCATCCTGTTCCAGTCTAGTTTTGCTGTCACCATTGGAGTCTCCTATCTCCCTGCTGTGTGTTCCCCCTGAAGCAATCGAATTGTGCCCCAGAGTCTCATTGCCATTAAAGCTCTCTGCAGCAGAATCATCTGTTGGAAAGAATATTTTGATTTTAATTAATGTGCCATTCAGCTTCTACTTCAACTGACATTTACTGAGCTCCTAATATGTGCCTGGCATTGTGGTAATTTTACATATCCTGTGTAGTCTATCCTCACAAATAAACTTTTGAAGCAGCCACTGTTATCTACAATCTAGTAGGCATGTTTAGGCACAAGAAGTGGAGTAAAATAAAAAAGAAAAGAAAAATAGGGAAAACAATTCAATCTCAAATGTAATCTCAAAGGAAAGCAAATTTAACAAAGAAAACTTGATCATTATTTTACAAATAGTTTTTGTTTTTCTAGTGAGAATATCCAGATTTGGTGAAAATTCTCTGATAAAAGCATCATCTATCCTGCTAGTGGGGTAGATGCTGGTTCAAGCTTTATGAGTGTTTAACTCGTATTCAAAATATTAAAAGTGCTCATAACCTTTGCTCCAGTCATTAAACTTTTGGGGCTTCTAAGCCTAAAGAGTATAATCATTGTGTGCATTTCTGTGCAGGTAAAAAGGCCCTTATACCAGTGTTCTTTACAATAGCAAATACTCAAAAGTGATAGAAATTACCAAATATAAAAAATTGACTGAATATATGTTGGAATGATTAGAATATGGGAAATATTGAATATTTTCCATTAATATTAATGGGAAACATGAAGTGTTAAATGGAAAAGGCTAGCTACAAAAATGGTCAAAATGATCCCAATTTTCTAAAAAGAAAACACATAACCATATAGAGTGAAAAAAATGTAGCCTAAAATGTCAATATTAATTTCTTCTTAACTGGAGTGACACTAGATTTTTAAATTATATATGTTGTAAATTATTATTTACAACATATATAATTTTCTAATAACAAAAATAAAATAACTGTAGTAATAAAAAATAAAAAAGCAAAACAGGGAAGAAAGGGAAGAAACAAAATTTGTCAAAACTTTCTGGCTTTCTAAGCTTGTTTAGAAAATACACATCAATAACAATTAGAGTAAGAAACAAAATGTACATGAAACAATAAAATTCTATTTCTCTTAACTTCATCTTTAAGGTAAGAATTTGCTATTAATTTTAAAAGATTATGACGGACCTTTGTTTCCTTTAGTTAAGGGCTATTGATGAAGACAATAGAAAATATGGATGTGCATGAATAATATTTTGATTTCTGAACACTTTCAAGTTTGCTTTATCTTCATAGGATGCAATATTTAATGCCTTCTAATCAATTAAATTGATGAAAATAATGTTTAAATTCTGAAGGAGTGGTATAATTCACCTGTTCATTCATTTATCCAATATTTATTGACTACCTATGCTTGGCCAAGAGGGGGCTAAATAATTTGGCCAACAAAGACTCTGCCTTCAGTGAGTTCACAAATAATTAAAAGAGATGGAAAAAAAGTGCAACTAAAACGCAGAGAAAAAAGGTTTGGATCCAAAACAAAGGGTAAAGACATAACAGAAGTTCTAAAGAAGGTGGGATATGAACTGAATTCCAAAAGATGAGTAAGCCTTAGCAAGGTGAACAAGTTGGGGGAGAGGATTCCCCACCTAGAGATTAGCAGGTGCAACATCTTGGAGGAAGGAAAGTGTGGGGCAGGTGAGAAATAAGGTTGGGGTGCTGAATGTGAACAAGAGAGTCAGAAAGGGAAGCATAGACAGGGAGGCAGAGAATGTGTTTTGTATAATAAAGAGCTTTTATTGGACCTTGGGAGAAAATAGGAACAATTTTATTGTCAGAAGTGATATGAAAGAAAATGTCTTTTGAAAAGATTACTCTGATTCTGATGAGAAGTATGGGATGAAGGTGACAAAAGGGGAAATTGTTAAGAGCTCCAGAAGCCCTCTGGATCAGCATTGTTGAAAGCCCAAGTCAAAGCAGCAGTAATGTAGAACAAGAGGGTACTAGAATCATCCTAAGAAAAGAACAGGTAAGACAGGACAGACAAAGGTCCAGGAGGAAGGCCAGATCTCCAGCTCCAATGGATAACAAAAACAAAGGGCATGGAGCTTGAATTTCAGTAAAATAGTATTTTAAGAACTTAATATCTTAAAATTATTTTTTGAAAAGTTAAAAAGTATTCAAATGTCAAGATGCTCCTAATAAATTATTCCTTTTACATTCCCATTCATCAAAAGACTTCATGCAGAAAGAAAACATACATAAGAGAATTAAAGAAACCCTGTCATAAATAATATGACTTAGCATGTTCCATAGCTATTGAGAAATCAAAAAACAATCTTTTAATCATGAAATATGTAAGGCTTTTGAAATAAAGAGGGCAATAATTTATATAAGTAATTCAGAAAATTCTGCATATCCTTTATATGAAGTCGAATCCAATGCTAGAGCATGCAAGCTCATTTCAGATTATTTCTTTCTTTCCACAAAAGTCCAAAGAAGAGCATAGTGGACACATTCCAGCTCAATTATTCCAATTATTAAATTCACAAAAAGTGTGATTTAACATTTGTGTACTAGAATCCTTTAAAAAATGTTAAACATTTTATGTAAGGAAATTTCATTCTTATATTAAAAGAATGAATAACCCTAAAAGTATATCACACATTTTAAAACCAAATCTAGGGGCATCTGGGTGGCTCAATTGGTTAAGTGTCTACCTGTGGCTCAGGTTATGATCTCAGGGTCCTGGAATGGAGCCCATGTCTGGGTTGGGCTTCCTGCTCAGCGGGGAGCCTATTTCTCCATCTTCCTCTCCCTCTATTCCTCCCCCTACTTGTGTTCTATTTCTCTCCCAAATAAATAAATAATCTTTAAAAAATAAAATAAAACCAAATCTCTACTAGCATAAAACAAATCCAATATTTATTATAGTTAATAATCAAATCTGGTACATCTCTGTCTTTAGTCTGAAATCATCATACATATTTACTAAAGAGTGTACTATTTATTCACATTTTAAAGAAGATAAACATTATCATCTATGAAGAGAATCTTTAATAAAAGTCATATGTTTATAATTTTGGTATAAATTATAAACAATAAAGGAGAAAATATTTTTAGACAGAGTAGTTCACTCCAGATGTTACCAAGGTAACTGAATTCCACAGCTTTCCATATCTCATTCGTGAGTAAATCAGTATGTTTTATGAAGAGCAAATGCTTTATTTGTATAAAATATATATTCACACATTTTATCATTTAAATGGTAAAAGAATCAATCATGTTACATGCCACAATTTTATAAATCAAAATCTAAAACAAAGTTTCTGATGTCAGTATTAGAAAAATTCAATATAAAGAGTGATCAGACATTAAACTGAAGCTAAATTAACCATTTTTATTGTCTGATTTCTTGTGACCATGTTAGCAATTTTTATTTTCTCTTAAAGATACTTTTTCAGAATTTGAACCCACAAATCTGAGACTCCTATTCAGAGCCAACTCATATCAGTTTATTGCTTTAAAGGGGAAATCTGTTTCCTTACCCAAGATCATTTGCTCCATCCTAAGTGGCTGCTGGCGTGTGGGTACCCAGCTGCTACACAAAGAGTACAGTGTTGAGATCTGTAGGTATAGCCGTTAGGTTCACTGGCCCAATTCAATGCTGGTGCTTCTCTCAAGTTTCAGCCTGGGGACCATAGCATTGGAACTATAAATTATGTGTTTGAATCCAAGGGGGGGTGTGGCAGGAAACGGCACCTGGAGCTTTAGAAATTAAGAGTGCCCAGGGTACCTAGCAACAGAAGAGAATGCAGAATGTAACGATGGGTAGTGTGGAATCCAGTGACATCAGGAGGGCCGTTGGATGTTTGGGTTGCATTACTCTGAGGTTAGTTTTTGCTGGGATGGATCCAGCGCTATGGAGAGGGCCATCCAAGTGAGTTGAGCTGTGGCTCTTGCTTGTGAGGTACAGTGTCACTAACCATAGTAGCCAGCTTTTCTTTTTCTTCTTTCTCCTTCCCTACTCCCCATGCCCTCCATCAATTAGTACAGACCCTAGAAGTACTAATTGTTTAAATTATGTCTAATGTCATCAGAAGAGTCAATGGTTAGCTCTCTCTATATAAAGAGAATGAAATATTACAGCAAGTATGATGTGTGTGGAATTAAATATATAAACATACATATATGTGTATGCATCACTGTCTCCCTTTCTCTATCTATATATATAAAAATAATGTGATGTAGATATATTTGAAATCTCCCAAAGCGTCTGACCTACATTCTTATTCAGTTACTTTCAGTAGTTCTTCATAATGGCCTTGCCTTGGGCAAAATGAATAGGGAAATATATATGTATATATTCTTCATTTTAAGATTGGAACTTGGAAATTTAGTTTGGAAATCCAGGTCGGATGCTTATAGGGTCCAAAAAGCTTTTTTTGTTGTTTTCTCTCAAATGTACCATAGTCTTCTAGTCCTTTGGTGCTTCCTTAGAAAATTGCCCTTTAATATCTCACCAAAAAGCTAACTTTTAATTCCAAAATATAGATGTAAATAACCCTGTGTCAAAAGATTGGTACCTTAGTAATGAAAAATATATTTTTTAAATCCTTCAAAATCTACTTGCAAAAAGGAATTTAGGTGCCAGTCCCCTTCATCACTTGGTCACTCCTGATCTCTGCTCTAAGTCTTCTCCCAGCCCAGGGTCCCCTATAAAAAAAAAAAAAAATGGAAGCATATCTATTGCTAGACTATACCCTACATCTTTTTCCCCTCCTTTCAAGTTTTTATTTAAATTCCAGTTAGTTAACATACAGTGTAATATTAGTTTCAAGTGTAGGATTTAGTGATTCACCAGTTACATACAACACCCAGGGCTCATCACAAGTGCCCTTCCCAATACACACCTATTTAACCCATATCCATTTAATCCACCTCCTCTCCAGCAACCCTCAGTTTTTTCTCTTTAGTAAGTCTGTTTTACGATTCCCCTCTGTTTTTTACTCCTATGTTCAACTGTTTTATTTCTTAAGTTCCATGTATGAGTAAGATCATATGTCCATACCCTACATCTTACACCATAGCTACCTCTACCCTGCAACATGAAGCAGGCAATCCAGTCTGCCTTTGTGAGAACACTGGCAGCAACCTCTTTGGCATCAGCCATAGCAACTTCCTATTAGACATGTTTCTGGAGGCAAGCAAAAATGAACTACTGGAACTTCATCAAGATAATAAGAATCTGCACATCAAAGGAAACAATCAATAAAACTAAAAGGCAGCCTACAGAATGGGAGAAGATATTTGCAAATGACATATCTGATAAATGGTTAGTATTTAGGATCTAAAAAGAACTTATCAAACTCAACATCCAAGAACAAATAATCCAGTTAAGAAATGGGCAGAAGACATGAAGAGATACTTCTCCAAATAAGACAGACAAATGGCTAACAGACACATGAAAAGATGCTCAACATCACTCATCATCCAAAGACAAACCAAAACTATGATGAGATACCACCTCACACCTGTTGGAATGGCTAGAAATAACAACATAGGAAACAACAGATGTTGGCAAGGATACAGAAAAAGGGTAACAAACCCTCTTACACTGTTGGTGGGAATGCAAAGTGGTGCAGCCACTATGGCTATCCTTTATCCAAAGGATAAAAAAATACTGATTCAAAGGGGTATATACACCTCGATGTTTATAGCAGCATTATCAACAATAGCCCAATTATGGAAAGAGCCCAAATGTCTATCAACTACTGAATGTATAAAGAAGTGGTGTGTATGTATGTGTATATATATACATACATACATATGTGTGTGTGTGTGTGTGTATGGTGGAATATTACTTAGCCATAAAAATAATTAAATCTTACCATTTCCAACAACATGGATGGAGCCAGAGTGTATTATGCTAAGTGAAATAAATTAGTCAGAGAAGGATACTATATGCTCATATGTGGAATTTAAGAAATAAAACAAATGACAAGGGAAGGAAGAAAAAAAAGGGAGAGGGAGGCAAACCATAACTAACTACAGTGAACAAACAGAGTTGCTGGAGGGAAGTGGGCAGCAGATGGGCAAAAAGGGACGATGGGTATTAGGAAGTGCACTTGTGATGTTATATGTAAGTGATGAATTTACATATAAATTGCAAATTATATGGGTGTCATATGTAAGTGATAAATTCTACTCATTCTACTCCTGAAACCAATATTACACTATATGTCAACTAACTAGATTTTAAATAAATACTTGAAACAAAAAGAGATAGATTATACATAGATGATAGATGGATGGATGGATAGATAGATAGATAGATAGATAGATAGATAGATAGATAGACATATAGATCAACTGATCCTTTGCTGGGCAGCCCCATTCCTCCACCAGCCCAAGACCTTGACACATTCCTGTCTTTATCACTGTTTGTCCATTTGTAGTTGCCACCTAGAAATTTATTTTTCATTTTTCTTGTTTCCTTTCTTCAAATCCTTCTGATGACTTTTCTATTCTTTGATTTCTATTTTACTCACCTTCTATAATACTGTTATTAAGTAAACAGCACTGTCTGAGTTTTATCTTCTGTTTTCTTACAAACATTTTAGTTGCTGATTACAAAACTCTTGCACTTCTAAGTCCTTAACACTACAAAAATCTTTGAAAAGATAATCAACAAAGCAATCTTCTGTTTTTGTTTGTATTTGCAAAGTATTATCTAGACTATATACTATTTAAGTAATGCTATCTCAAACATGTATAAAAGAATGATGCAATATTTTGAAGTCAATCATTCACAACAACTCCTATAAGGAGTTTAAATATCTATGTGTATATACCTAGTTATATATAAAAAGTTAAAGAGCATTGATTTTAAAATGATAAAACCAATATAGAAGATAAAAAAGTAAAGAGCAATTCAGGTTTTCCCTTCCAAAGTGAAGGATAAGTTCTTAAAACTTGACCTCTTTATAAGAAGGAGGCACATCACCAAGTAGGTTCCATCTGGTTTTGATTGCAATGGAAGTGGCTTTTCCACTTGACCTTTGTGAAGACAAAAATAGATCAGATGGTACTCTAGGTATCTGTAGCACTTCAGGATTGGACATGGAGTCTGGGGTAACCTCCAACCAGAGAAATTCTATCAGTAAAAAACATGATTTAGCACAAGGCCCCGTATTCTTCCTAGGGTAGCTTTGCTTTTCGATAACAGCTCCTGACTCTTTATCCAGCTGGCCATCATGAGCTGAGCACCACCTGGTTCACTGAATGTTAAATTTATGTGCACTTAGGAGCCCTCCTTCATTGAGTGGAAGTACAGTATATAGAAAGGAGTCTGCTCATGCCTCAGAGGTATACGAGCACAACCTGCCATACAAGAGTTCCTTCTTTTTTTTTTTTAATTTTTATTTATTTATGATAGTCACACAGAGAGAGAGAGAGAGGCAGAGACACAGGCAGAGGGAGAAGCAGGCTCCATGCACCGGGAGCCCGACGTGGGATTCGATCCCGGGTCTCCAGGATCGCGCCCTGGGCCAAAGGCAGGCGCCAAACCGCTGCGCCACCCAGGGATCCCGAGTTCCTTCTTTAATCTCTGTTTACTCTCTTAGATGAAATTATTCATGAAAAATTGAGAAAGAAAAATGTCAGCTGGGTTTCCATGATTCTGTGAAAGGCTGCAATGGTACAGGTGCTTTCATGGATAGGCCAAATGGCCAATGAAATCCATGTAGTGAACCTTGAGCAGTAGGTCTGGCTGTATTTTCTCTTTAGAACAAAGATAGAGGTTATTTTTTATGGTATTTCTTTAGCAGCAGCCAAATGATGTAGAGACTTGAAAAGGGAAAGTTTGGAGGGCTTCTTAATAGAAGTTGAAAGAAGGATGATATTGATAGATCTTTCATAATTAGGCTAGGGGAGAACAATTGTATTAGATGCCTCTGACTTGAGAAGACAGTTACTTGACCTCAGCAAAATGGACACTTATTTTTTCCTTGGTCTTGCATTTTACTCACCCCTTCTTCCTCCAACACCACTGCATATGAACCCTCAGAATGTTTTATATACTACTCTTTACCTCACACACATTAATTTTAATCAAGGAAATCACATCATACTAAAATAAAATAAATAATTGGATGATTTCTCATAGAGCTATTATTCTTATTCTCTACTCCATTATTGGAAAACTATGGACATTCTAAAATAATGGAATAAACTATTAAAAACTCGGCTACGATGCCACTGAAAGATACAATCCAAGCCTGAGGGGCTGCTTTTCAGGATGTAATATATGCTCTAAACCAGCTGCCTCTCTCTTAGCACAATATCAGTCTGAAAAACAAGGCTTTTCTGAGATGGTAGTGACATTTCTCACAATTCTCTGCAGGAATAGGTTCTACTGGTCTGTAAGTAGGACACTTCCATTAAAATGGATAGACAACTAACTACCCATTTCACACCATGTAGGCCACAATGGGAATAGATAAGAGCTGTGTGTTGGCCATGATCACTGATCCTGAATACCAAGGGAATGAAAGATGTCCAAAAAACAAAATGGATTGGGATATAGGCCCAGAGAAGCACCTGAAGCATTTCTCATTTTACTCCGCCAACAGGAAAATATTGTCAACCCAATCCTTATAGGCAGAGATAAAATCTCATACCTTGACATGATATGCCATCTGAAAACTACTGAGTAGTTTAACCACTAGCTAAAGAAAAGACAATGTGGAGTGAGTAGTGGAGCTGGTTAGTCATACTATCCTTTGGAATGAGATGCAGAAAGGAGTGCAATATTTATCTCAATTTCTTTGTTTGCTGTTAAGTGTCTGATGATTAAAATACATTTCTCATTTTTTTAAGTTTTATTTCCACTGTGTGTATATGGTGTGGTGGTAGTAGATAAATATGCTAATTAGTCCATTAATCACATAGCTTCAATTGTTACAGAACTAAATAAGAATGAACATAACTTGATGGTCTGGCCTCAGAAATTGGGGCTCCTTGGGATGCCTGGGAAGCTTAGTGGTTGAGCGTCTGCCTTCGGCTCAGGTCGTGATCCTGGGTCCTGGGATGGAGCCCTTCATCAGGCTCCCCAGAGGGAGCCTGCTTCTCCCTCTATGTCTCTGCCTCTCTCTGTGTGTCCTTCATGAATAAATAAATAAAACCTTAAAAAAAAAAAAAAAGAAAGAAACTGGGCTCCTCCATACCATCTCTGAATGCCATAGCTGGACATGACAGATTTCATTCCATTTGGGGAAGAATGAGGTTGGTTGAGGTTTATGTGAAATAGGTAGTAAGTATTCAGTAGGATTATCTTCGGTTATATGAAAAAGTTACGTGATATGTGATATGGAATGGTGTGGTGTGTGTGTCTGTATGTTTTAGCAGCCAAATGTACTAAGCACCCATTGGGTTGGAAACCTAGTGCATATGATCCATTTCTAATATGCATGTATGCTCCAGAAACCATAATCCCTTGCTCCTTTAGAAAAATTTGGAGCTTTGAGACAGAAAAAGGGAGTCATTGGAACTAGGTTGTTATATTTTAACCTCTAGAAAAAATGTACAAAAATTACCATCACTGGATTTACCAGGACTTTTCTAAAATTGGGGCTGTCTTTGGTTCCTACATTCCCAGATTGCTGGGTGACTAACTCTTCTATGAATTTTGTCAGAAACTCCAGTACCTCTCCATTGGATTCCCATTATGTGTATTGTTTTCACTTATTTTAGCCAAAGATAATATTTTTACTTGAAAAAGGCAATCTTAAATACTGTATAATATTTGTTTCACTTTTGAAAAAACTGAGGAACAGAAATGTTAAGTGACTTGATTATGTCTTACTAAAAATATAACATACATGTTGCAGGGACTTGAAATCATAATAAAATACAGTCAAAGAACTAGAGGATTCTAAACCTGAAAAGAACATTGTCATAGATTATGAGGAGAAATACAGTTAAATCAAATTTAAAGATGTGAATGTGTTTTATTACCTGTCAGATCGAAGATTAGAAGTCACACATAATCAGTATTTTTATACAAAATACGAGAAATCTTTTTGACAAAATTCTCAAAATATTAAAGAAGACTTTCTACTTCTAGAGGTATTTGATTATGAAATGTAAGCTATTTAAGGGAAAGTTCCAGTTCTTACTCCTTTACCAATTTATGATTGCTACATAGTAAATACTCAATAACTATTCATTGAACTGGATAATCATAGGAGGTGATAATCACATGTCTATTTAATGTCTGCTTAAAATAAAAAGACTGAGTCTTTTTACATCCTTTTATATTGTTTTGAACCACTTATTGAAATCATTACTACAGTGGATGCTGTGGTAGGAAGAATCTAGAAACTGCTCTTCCTCTCAAGATTCTATACCCTAACTCCCCAAACCCGTAAACATGGTGAGATACCACTCCTGAGATTATGCAATGTCATGTGGCACAGTGGATCTTAAATAGGGAGATTAGCTGGGTGGGCCTAATCTAATCATATGGTCATTTAATAGCACAGAGCTCTCTCTAGTTAGTGGCAGAAGTCAGGGACACTCGAAGCATAAAAGTTTTCAGTGTGCCATTGATGGCTTGATGATGGAGGAGGTCACACAAGGAGGAATGTAGGCAGTTGTAAAGAGCTGATGATAGAGGCTTCTGGCAACAGCCAGTAAGGAAACAGGGACCTCAGTTCTATAGTCACAAGAGGCTGCCTAGATTTCTGACCTACTGAACTGTGAAATAGGAGTGTTGCTTTAAGCTGTTAAGTGTGTGGTAATTTGTTACACAGCAATATGAAATGAATATAGCAACAAACATAAAGGATTTTCTTTCGTGTATTGGGATAGGTAAACTACTCTAATTAGTTGAGCATATTTCATATGATAGGTGTATATCAAATAGTTCTCCAACTTTAATTGCTTCAGAATTTTCTAGGAAACTGTCAAAAATGCAGATCCACTTGAACACTAAAAACCTCTATCCTAACAAAACCTAGAAATCTGGGTTTAATTCATCTTAAATAGCAGGTAATCCAGAAGTATTTCTCATACAAGAGTTTTGGGGCCACATGTGAGAAATCAATGTAGACAATATCCAACATGAATATGCAATTTTTTTAACGTATGAGGATAAGAGTTTTTTGTTTTGTTTTGTTTTTATTTTTTATTTATTTATGATAGTCACACAGAGAGAGAGAGAGAGGCAGAGGGAGAAGCAGGCTCCACTGAATATGCAATTTTAAGAGGCCACTGTTGATATCAAGAAAACTGAACACCACAACCAACAGCCATCGGGGGTTAGTAAGACTGAATCTGAGGATATTTTATCCTCATTTAATAAATCTTCAGGAAATTTTCAGAAAATGATGCCAGCAAGCCAAATATTCTCTTGGTCAAAACTAATAAACAAGGGCACTTATTGCCAGTATGGTCCCACTTTTAACGGATTCATGAAAGAATAGGATTTTTTTTCCCATAGAGCGAATGTAAATGTAACTAAAGAACTAAAGGCATTATTTCAGGCAAGATGACTACCTTGATTAGCAAACTCCTGGGAAAGAAGATCTTTACTGAGGTCAAGTGTACGTTTGTAAAATCAAGAGTCTTCACTTAGCCCGTAAAGCAGAACTACATAACACCTATGTGCTCGCATATGCTGAAATCACTGTTGGTTTTGCTCATATTGGAGGTAAAGAGTACCACTCTAGGAAAAATCGTCAAAACCTTCAAAGTTTGTCATCTGGGTCCACCATGTTCTCTGTCCCATCTTAATGGCCAATCTTCCGGCTATTTGTGTGCACACTGGCTCGATATAAATGATTTTACTAAGGAAGAGATTGACATATTGATTGATTAATTGACCTTTGACTGAAATCTCCCCACAGAAATAATATTACTTCAGTTAGGCATTTGTAATTTAAATATCTTATCTCTAATTGTTGAATGAAAGGCTTTTACTCTTGGTATTTTCTGCCATTCACGAGCAGGTGAAGAAGCGTATTGTGCTTCGGGAGTGTGTATAAGAGGGAGAAATCCTGTAGTCCTACTAGATCTATTTAGTACCCATGTTTTTAGAGGAACTTAGAGTCTAATGATTAGAGTGCATGCTCCACAGTATTTTCTCCTAAGCCCTCCTTCCCACCAAAGTTCCTCTCCCTACTGCAGTAAGCCAGGACTACTCAACAAGGAAGCTGAGCTCATCCCTATCATTCTGAGATGCAAGAAATCTGAGCCACTAAGAACTTCTTAGACCTAAAAAACAAAAAACAAATCCTAAAGTAGGATTATAAAAGGCTTCCACACACATTCCATCTTACACTTTGGTCATTTGCTGATTTGATCTGTTCTTCTCCTATTCTTTGCAAACCACTTCCCAGATTTCTCTGCCTATTGTCTTATGTCTTAGTTCAAATGATGAGAGATGCTAGCAAAGACTGAGCATGAGAGAGAGAGAAAAGGGTGAGTATCCCTACCCCCACTTTACACACACATCCTCTCTGGCTCCACTTCAGGATGCATCTTCCCCATATTCCAGCCCCTGCCAGGAAGCATCTTCTGTGAATCTCACACAACAAGGTAGGTAGCTCTGGCTCTTGGGTTCTAGTAACACCAATTCCTCCCCAACTTCTCCCTCCAGCTGTAGCAGTGGCTTCCTTCTATTATTAGTTCCTGTATCGCTTTACTATCTTCTGTTTAGCTTTTCTGCTTTTATAATACTATCGCAAATAGTTCCTGGTATTGAGTTTTCTAATGAATAACATGGAATGGCCTCCATTTTCTAGATTGGATTAAAACTGATACAATTTACCTTACTCTTGGCTTTAAGACTTCTGTTTTCTAGCATCGTTGATGTTATTATAGCCAATGTTTTATAATGTAAAAACATGGTTAATGTCAGTTCATTAGTTTATATCTAAGAGATTTCCACCAAACTTTCTTTACTACTTCTACCTCTGATGTTGAAATCCATCATCATCAGTAACAGTGGTATTAATGAACTTATCTTAAAGGATTCTAAGCCAGAAAGAGTTTTGGTACCAACTTATAAAACATTATTATTTAGACACTTGCCAAAGTACTAATATCTTTCTAAAAAAGACTAAATTATTCTAGATTCATCTGAATAATATCAATTGATTTGAATCATTACACATTTTAATTATATAAATCATTTTGATAGTCACTACCTTTACAAAACTCAAAAACAGATCTAGGATTAGGATAACACTATCAGTTTTCATAATTTAAAGAGCTTGAGAAAGATAAAGAACTTGCTCAAGTCACACTGATTGTGGCAAATTTAGGATTAAAAAACTGGCCCCTTAAAAAAAAAAACAAAAAAACAAAAAAACTGGCCCCTTAATTCTAGACCAATTTTTTCTCTAAATTGTACGGCTATAACTCAGCAGGAAACACCTATCTGGTAGGTATTATGAAGAGAAAAACCTGAAAAAGACAGATAATATGCTATGTGGGGGAAAAAACAGTTAACTTTAGATTTTAGGAAGCTCTTAGAGACACTAAATTGAAAGGTGTCATCTGAGGTTACCCATTTTGCAGCACTTCATAAAATCAGTGATCAGTGAATATCCTACTACCACCTTCCACTCACTGTAACAAAGGCCTTCTGTCTACCCTTCGTGCGATTAGCATAAACTGAGTAGCTATGATTTCTTATAAATACAGGTGAACTTTCAATATCTCCATGATTATAAGTACAGGCTGACCAATTACATGATATTTATAACCATAGACAACTGTGTTTGACATTCAAGACTGAATAATATCAAATGATACCATTTTAGGAAATTTGCTAAAGCTTTAAATAAATACGAAGAGAAAAAATAACATAATTTATGAAATAAGAGATAAAAAGAAAACCAACATAACATCAGTATTTGGAAGATACAGAAAATTGAAGTCCTACTCTTGAAAGAAAACAGTAGTAGCATATTTGCTATTTTTCTACTTGAAAAGTGATTTCATCTCATCACAAGAAAAAATAATTTATACTATGTGTGGTAATGGATATTAACTATACTTATAATAGTGGCCATTTTTTGATATACACATACAACAAAACATTATGTTGTATACCTGAAATTAGCACAATGTTATATATCAATTATACCTCAATATAAATAAAGCAATAAAGGGGTTACCCACAGGCCACAGTTAAAATCTATTCAAAGCACAAAGAAGCCAGAGGCCCTATGGCCACCCCAAAAGGATAAAGTTCTAATACCACTACTTACATTCCCACACTCATCTCTCCCATCACACCAGATCACCAGAGCTTAGGTGAGAGGTAGACAAGGACCCATGGCCACACTCATGGAACAGGATGTGAAATCTGAATGACCATGGATGGCTTCACCTCTATGTATGAGCATTCAGTAAGTACACAAGGTGTATAGATACTTCTAGGTGCCAGGTTGAAAGGACTGTAAGTAAATATAAAAGAAGTGGGGAAAAGGGGAGAAACAACTACTTGCCTAAATCTAAAATAAAATGCTCTGTAAAAAATAACAAGCACTATGCTTGCAATGTAGAGAGTAAACTATAAACCAGGTAATTTTATAATTAAATGTCTTAATAATAGCAGAATCCTAAAAAAAAAAAAAAAAATCAGAATCCTAGACAACACATCATGGGTCTACATAGCATTCAGATGATTGTTACCACCCAGGGATAAATGGTGAAACATTTTCAATAATAGAAATAGTACTTGCTTTTGTTGTATTATAGGACCTTAACAAACAGTAAATATAGAAGGGTTCTTCCCACGTTTTACATTTCTCAAATTTGGTATACTTGAGTCAATTTAAATATTCAAATTAAAAAACCGATGGTTAGTTCTAGCACTGATTTGGGGGGAAAGGAGGATTATGGTTCAAGAGAACCATGAAAGTTCTCAAAATTATCATCTAGTTTGAAATCAAGCAAACTTTCAAATCATGGATGGCTGAGGAATTAGGTCAACTCTAATTGAGCAGCCTGGGCAACATCAAGGTGGCCATCTTGCACCAAATCCTCCTTTCAGAGCACAGGCTCTCTCTCAGAGACCCATCTCTATCAATATCTGAGGAACACTACTTATATTGATCTTACTTTCTAAAGTCTTGGTTTTCAAAGTTCAAAATTTTTTTATTCTACACTAACTTTTCACACAACTGTCATATTTTTCCAAATGTTCATAGACAGTGTGGACCTTGCTCTAATATTCTTTCGTATAAAGTAGTGTAGTTAGCAAGTCACAAGTAGAAATATAATATTTCTTAAAATGTCAATGGATGAAGAGGAAATATTTTGGGTCTCGCTCCTATTTTATTTTTTGTAGTAAAAGGACTGGTAAGAGGTAATGTCAGCATGGATTTAAAAAAAAAATAAAAATGACTAAGAATTGAAAGCATTCCCAGGTAATGAGGGGCGCCTGGGTGGCTCAATTGGTTGAGCGTCAGACTCTTGATTTCAGCTCAGGTCATGTTCTCAGTGTCCTGAGATGGAGCCAACAGCTGGCTCCACACTCAGCAGGGAATTTGCTTGAGATTCTTTCCCTCTCCCTGCCCCTCTTTTCTCCTCCCCCACTCACCATTCTCATTCTACACATACATACATACATACATACATACATGAAATCTTTAAGAAAAAAGGATTCCCAGGTAATGAATATTCTTTATATATCAGGAATATATATTCATTTTCATTAATGCTGTTTCTATCATAACAAATCATTGAATTCCCCTCATACCAAAATTACAAAATCTGTCTTGGTTGACCATTAAAAAACTAATTAGTCTAAGTTTCTGTACTCACTATATCAATTTAAATACTCTAAATAATACCAAGATAAGAGCTCTTACAGTGTGATTATTTCTAATTAGCCAAGAGCTGCTCAAAATAAACTCCTTACCCCCTATGTCTCATGCTGCTATATTAATGTTACACAACCATGGCCATCCATAAAATCTTTCTTTGGATAAAGCACAGTGGATTATGATTTGAAATCTGTTGTTTCTTGGCTTTAGCAAAGAAGAAACATTTACTGAGATTTGACTGGCCTGGTTTAGAGAGGTGTCCAGTGCCCATGGCACCTTTTCAAGCTCCTTCCTCAGTGGCTTTCCATGAAAAGAAATGGGACAACTAATTTACATTGAACATATCATTTTAGTATATGAGCTCCTCTCTATACTCCCTTCTAGAACAAATTAACCTACTTACTGCCTTGGTAGCCATATTACCTCCCCAGGCCCAAAATGCCAAAGTAGGCACCTGTCCAAATGATCATCAAACCATAAGAGGTCAAAGCTGTAATTACTATGGTCAAATCAGAGAGGTGAACTGGCTCAAAAATTTCTATCTCTTGGAATTTACACTAATACCTTTCTTTTCAACATCTGGGCTAATGATGAGCAGCATCAAAATCTCCTGTGAACCTGTTAAAATCATCAAATCTCAGGCCTTACCACAGACCTACTGAATCAGAATTTGCATTTCAACATGACTTCCAGATAATTGTATCTACAATTATCTATGGTGGGAAGAGGAGAACAGAAGAGGAAAGTAGTTGAGGAGAAGCACTTATTTCGCCTTGAATAACATAATCACATACAAATCACTTCAGCTGTTTTGTTATTTAGCATAATACAAATCTCAGAAACCCAAACTCCTAACTCAGTAACCATAGCTAAAGTCATGAGGGAGCACAGGACTGACAAGGTAAGAGGGGCCATTAGCAAGCCAAATTCATCAGAGAAAGCCATAATGGGGGGACAGATGGACACAGAAACAGGTATACAACAGAGGGATTATGTCTGTGGTAGGCTGGCCTCACATAGTCTTGGTGTCAGTGTAATAATTAATTGTGCCCCCTCTCATTCCAAATGTTTGGTTTGGGCAAAAAATAGTATGATAACCCTATGTATGATTCAGTGAGGCCAAGGCTAATTCATGGCCTGGCTGTTCTACACTTCCTCTTCCTGGGCTTCTTAAATCACTGTCTCCCTTATTGTGGCATCATTCTTACAAAAATTGATACCTCCTTTCTGCCCTCATTATTTGAAGTAACTGATGCAAAAAACTATATTGCTTAATTAGTGCCGTTTGCCATTAAAAATAATTTAAATTTGAGTGCTGAATACTTATTTCATTATATGTAATCCTCAAAGCAGGCCCAGCTAATCTAATACCATAGAGGCATATGCTAGGATCTTGATTGAAAGACTTTGTCAAAGTATCACAGGTGTGATTCACACTCAGAGTAGCTGACTCCTGAGCCACTATCCTTTTCTCTCACCTACATACCTCTATAGGAGATGACCTCATGTCATCCAATTCTGATGATGCTGCAAACACCAGTCATGGGGGAAAAAAACAACAACATGGTATATATTGTCCCTGGAGGCACAGAAGTACTTATTATAAGATACTATCCTCTATTTTTCTGAGAAAATGCTTAGAAGCTTTGCAGATATGGGTTGAACATTATTTTCTAGACTATACTAAACCAAGACATGGACATTTTTTATCTTATTCTATTTAAATATGTTCTTACCCAAAATGTGTCTTTTCCCTGTAACCACCAAGGTATATTAACCAATTTGCAGTAGCAAATACAGTGATAAAACAACTGAAAATGTTAATTGATGAAACCAGGACAAAATTTCATATTAATCCACATACAAATCATGTCAGCTGTTACAATTGTTATTAAGCAGTGCAAAATGTACTACAATTGAGTGATTTCATGCCTCAGAAAATAAACAATTTTCTCCTTTTTATGGCAAGAATCCTATCTTAAAGGCAAAGGAAAGCAATGGCCTAAGTAAAAATCTAGTGTCCATTTTCTGGCATTTAGAAAGGAATCATTTTGGGTAGCCCCAGTGGCTCAGCGGTTTAGCGCCACCTTCAGCCCAGGGTGTGATCCTGGAGACCCCCAGGATCGGGTCCCACATCGGGCTCCTTGCGTGGAGCCTGCTTCTCCCTCTGCCTGTGTCTCTGCCTCTCTCTCATGAGTAAATAAAATCATAAGAAAGAAAGGAATAATTCCAATTGTATTTATATTCTTTTTTCTTAAGGTTTATTTATTTAAGCGAGAGAGAGGAAGAGCACACACATACACACACACATTGGGGTTAGAGCAGAGGGATAGAATCTTCAAGCAGACTCCCTGACAAGTCAGGAGCCTGATTCCAGGCTGAATCTCAGGACCCACAAGATCATGACCTGAGCCAAAACCAAGAGTCAAGATAACCAAGTAAGCCACCTAGGTGTCACTTTATATTCTTAATAATAAAAGCTTTGAATTTCAACCTCCACATACTTAATCTTAATATTATCTCTCTCTTTTTTAAAGATTTTATTTATTTATTCATGAGAGACACAAAGAGAGAGGCAGAGACATAGGCAGAGGGAGAAGCAGGCTCCCTGAGGGGAGCCCAATGTGGGACTCAATCCCAGGACCTTGGGATCACTCCCTGAGCCAAAGGCAGACGCACAACCACTGAGCCACTGAGGCATCCCATTATCTCTCTTTTTTAAAGGGTACATGCAAGAATGCATCCTAAGATTGAGCATGCTCAGGTTCAATATTCAGAGATTCCTGAATTCCAGTTCTAATTACTTTTGCTTATTTTTCATTTTAGGGATAGGAACAGGGAATGGGAGGTGAGGATATAGTGGGGTGTGAAGCACAAACCATCCCACATGTGAGGGGCTTACCAAATTCTAAATAAATCTAAATGGATGCAGAGAGTGAAGAAAAGGAGAGAGGAAACAACACACAGGGCTATAGGCACATACCCTTTAGTAATCAGAAATAAAATATGTATATTTCCTCCAAATTGGACTATTTGAAGAGCTCTGTTTGTTGACCATGATTGAAATCAAGGTTACTATTTATTCCCTTCTGTAGATGATAAAGTTTCTCAGTTATGTAAATCAGAGTAGATGAAAACAAATGAAAGATTAAGGGGAACGGTGAGGAGAGTGAGTCATAGCAAGTGAAGGGGAAAGGGGGCAAGAGGGTGAATAGATGAAGATGAGAAGATAGGAGAGGGGAAGGAGAGAAAGGGAAGGAAGACAGGAGAGAGGAGGAAAGTGGTTGAGGAGAAGCACTTATTTCACTTTGAATAACATAGTTATTTGGAAAGGAATCATCCAATTGTATGGCATGGATAAAACAAAGAAGCAAAGCTTGAAACAGAACACGCACAATACAAACCCATTTGTTTATTATTAAATTCTACAGACATAAAATTGCTGTTTCAAATCCTGCACTTATCTTGTCATGGACCAGAAACAGTTGTGAGTTCTACTAACTGCTCCTTGAAGAGTCTGACCTGGTAGAAACTCATTAAAAATTCATAAAATATCTCAATAGTACAGCCATCAGAACATTAACAGTTCAGCAATAAATTATTGTTAGGTCATGCTTTTTCTGGAACTTGATCGCTTTGGTTTTTCCCTCCATTTTATTGCCAATTCAGAGAAGTTAACAGGGTGGGCAATATGACCCTTATTTTTAAATGGTTACACTGAGGACAAAGGCCAGACCTGTCAGAGGATGGTCCCATACTGAGTAGTAGAATAGAAGGAGACTCAGTTCTCTTGACTCCCAGGTCACTGCTTTTTCCTAGGCTTTGGTGGCTCTTTTTTTTTTTTTTTTTTTTTTGTGCAATCAAATTGGACATGCAGCATTAATTAGCGAGCTGTAAGCACTTTCGTTTTCACTTTTGGCTAGCAGACTCCAGTGAATCTCTAATTTACACATTTCAGCTCTGCAGACATTTGCAGACCAATATTCCAAGAGCTAGTTTTTAATGTGGCTTAGCATCTATTTCGGTACTTATAATGTTAAGATGTGTATTTAATTGTCATTCCAGAAGGGATCCTGCCACAAATAATCAATGGTTCCCAAAAGATAAGTGTGTGGTTAAATCCATTCTACTTTTCTTTTAGTCTATAAATTGTTATGCCTTTTGTAGCATTGGCTAGTATAAAAAACTATGACAACTTCAGCAAATCATTGGCAAAAGGACCTTTCCAACAACTGATTAAAAATGATAAAAATGATACCTATATTCAAAATCTTGGTGACCATTTTTTTAAAAGGATAGCTATTGAACCAGCTATCATTTATCTACTTTTCTTTTCTGGAAAAGTACAAACCAAACTGCTAACAGCAATAGGCTACTGGGCGGATAGTATACAGGGAGTAGGAAATGGGGGACCCTCCCTTTGCACATTTCTGTATTTTAAAAATTTTTTTCTCATGAATATGCATTTAGATGAATATGTAATATTTTATTAATAATATATTGGTGATGGAAGTGACTCTAGGAAGTCTAAATGTTTTAAACATGAATATATATTTAAAACAAATGTGTAATATTTTATTAATACATTTTATTACTTTATCCACTGATCTTTGAAATAAGGCAATATGCAAGTCAGGTTCTTAGCTCTTTAGTAGGTAGATGAAGGAACTACAGTGGAGGTATAGGGCTGAGATTCCAAGGGAAATGTGTTATGCCAAAGTGTGTGAGCTTCGCACTTCCTTATGCTGCATGGCAATGACAAATGAATACACTGCAACAGTTAGTGAAATCTCCTTGTATTTCTAACTTAGGTCTCCCAGGGTAGATAAACAACAAACAGGACCTATTTGAAACATGCACTGTGACAATGATACAACCCAGAATTTGGGGTAGTTCTGAACCAAAATTGTTCAGGTACATTTGATCAGAAGTATATTTTATATTTCAATTACCCTGACAAGCTTTTCCTCTGGTTTGGTAAAACCAGTAAGAGATTCATTTAATCTCTAGAAGGTTAGAGATCTGTGCCAAGAACATGTTACATTGGCAAATGTCACATACCATGCTGAAGATGATTTTATCTGATAATCTAGTATGGAGAAAGCATAACATAAATATTTGCCAGATTATAAACTTAATTTTATACCACAGGTCCAATAACACGTAATTTGATTATAATGGATTATTTCTAAAAATATATATTTAAGATATTTAAAATTATAAAGTTACTAACAATATCTTGTTACTCCCAGTTCTGCTTTTTCACTTGACCAGTTAAAAACTATATTTGCTTTAAGAGAGGAAGGGCCACTAAGAAAACCAAGTTTTGGGGTTGAAAAGAAACAATGCTAAATTAACAAGGTTAAAATTTTAAGCTCTAAAAAAATCATAAAAGAACTTGAGAAAAATCCTGTGAGAATTTGTAACAAAAAATAAGCCAAAAAGAAAAATCATATTCTTGGGCCTTTTCTTTCCCACTGTGTAGAATGGGAACCAGAGGAAAGAACTAAAGGTGAAGAAGATCCCTATTTGGCAGGAGTTAAGAGAAACACATGTCTCCTTCCTGATATGGGTACAGTCATCCCTTGGGACCTTATTAGCTACAGAAAAGAAAAAAAAAAACTTGGTTATCACCCTTAAATTCCCTACTCGCTTAAAGCAATTTCTAGAGAGAAGATACACATGTGCCGTATCGTCTAAGTCATGGCTTCTGGGATTTTTAAAAATTTCTAAGGTTCCTTCCAAGCATTAGAAAAGTGTTATATGTGATTTTTCTTTCTTTTTTTTTTTTCCTTTTTTACTAATTGGAGTGACCATTATTAGACAAGTTTGGAAGGTACAGGCAGTGTTAAAGTCAATTTCTCATTTTTCTTTTAAAATCTACCTTAGGTTTGTTCCACAAATCATTGTCTTAACCATATTGTTATGTGAACTGCTGTTCTTAATATTTATTATACAGGGCTAAACTTGATCATCATATTGTTAGCTTTTACTAAAAAGTATGAGATATAAGTGATTCTGTCACAGATTAAGTAATAGCCTTCAGAGAGTTTTCCACTGTGTGAATTTCTGCATGTGATTTAAAAGGCAATGTGATATAATACATACACATGCATTCAGGACTCACGTGTGAAAACCTTTTTTCTATAGATCACAAAGTTTGAAGATCCTTTAGTATATTTTGATTTTTTGACTCAAATACTGAGCCACTGACTCCTCTGAGCCTGATTATAAACAATGCCCTTTTTTTTTCCCTCTGGTGCTAATTTTCTTACCCTCTACAACACATTCAGTGAAACCTATGAATGAAGGCTACATACAGGAAGAGGCAAGTTCCCTAGCCAGTAATGGCATCCTTACTTGCAAAAATGAAAAACTCTCAAGATATTCCTCCCACTGAGCCCCTTTCTCTAGAAACAAACAAACAAACAAAAACAAAACACAAAACAACAACAATAAAGAAAAAACTGAGAATACATGATGGTATTTAGAGGAATACTTCCACTGTTGCCTATCCCAATCATAAGGAACCCTAATGGATACACCTGGGAGGTCAAGTGCTAGGAAAGTTTTCTGTGAACCTTTAATCATCTCCCAGACTATTAGATAAAGTGGAAGGGAGGTAACATGTATATTTGCAGACTGTCTATGAAACAGTCAAAGAAACAAGAAAGAAAAAGAAAGAAAAGGAAAAGTCAGAGCAGTAACTGAGACCTAAGATTATAGTTGAATGATAGTGGCTGCTAACATATATTAGCACCTAGTGTCCTGCAAGGTTTTTCTGGTTACAACCTCCCTTCATTCCCAAAACAATTCCATGAAATAGTTATTGTACAGAGAAATTGTATTTGCTAAAGGGGAATTGTATCTGCTAGGCCTCCCCGTGTGACCACTCCCACCCTGTCGCCACTATCCTTCCTGACAGTTCTATATCTTATACTAACCTTCCTCATAGCACCTTACACATGTGTGCAACACAAGGAATAATATTGTGGTTAAAAGAATAGGTGTTGTGGCTAGAAAAACATAGATTCAAACCCAGGCCTTTCACTTATAAGACAGGTGATTTGGACCTTCTCTCAGAACCTTAGCTTCCCCATAGAAACAACAGGGGCAGGTGTATCATTTACATTATAGGATAATTGATATGATTATTTGAGTTCATGTTTGCAGAGTATTTAACTGGTCCATAACAAGGAAGAGCTTAGCATTATCTTTGAGAGGAGTGGGAGTTTCTGGTTGTCTTCATTTTCCTATAATTTGTCTATGCAGAAGGAACCCAGGGTAAGGGTGTTATTTTTTTAAATTTTATTTAAATTCAATTAATTAATATATAGTGTGTCATTAGTTTCAGAGTTAGCATTCAGTGATTCATCACTTGCATATAACACACAGTGCTCATCACATTGAATCTCAGGACAGCATTATTTTTACTGAAACTCCAATTGCAGGGATGCCTTAGAGGCTCAGTTGGTTAAGCACCTGACTTGATTTCAGCTCAGGTCATGATCTCAGCATCTCGAGATTGAGCCCCACATAGGGCTCCCCTCTCAGTGGGGAGTCTGCTTATCCCTCTCTTTATGCTCCTCCTCTTGCTCTTTTTCTCTCTCTAAAATAAATAAATAAAATCCCCCAAAAATAAAGCTCCAATTGCTTCATCATTCTCCTCTTCCTGGAGTGGAATAAGTTTCTGTGACTGTTCTGTTATTAAGTACCTAGTGCAGTGCAAGTTTCTTTACATTGCTTATCTCTTTTAATTCCCAAAACAATTCTGTGAAATAGTTATTGCACAGAAAAATTGGACCAGACTGTATCCAATGGCCTGCTTATTTTTTTTTTGGCCTGCTTATTTATAACATGGGCATAAGTGTTCATAGATACTTAAGGCAAGAACAATAAAAATGATTGTTTCCTTATTACCTCTCCATGTAGCATCCAAAAATGAGTTTCTACAATGCCTCATTTAAGAAATGAGAATGTGAGATAAGGAGCTGGATAATCTCCTACTATTGGTTCTATAACTTTAAAAATATTCCCTGACCTTTCTAAGCATCAGTTTACTTATTCATAAAACTGGGACACAATGGTAATTATATATGTCTGACAGTGTTGTGATAATTAAATGAGATAATGTGTAGAAAAGGTGCATCATAAGGATAAGTGGATGATTTTCATTGAGGAGACAGGAAGCTGCTTCCCTACCATCCCCTTTAGAGTGTCTTCTTGAAAATATTCAGGTGTAACAGGACCAACCTTTTGATTTTCCAAAGCAAGATTAAGACTTCTGGCCCTTCAAACTGTAAATTCAAGCTTCCAGAATTAGCTCAGAATTAGCTTTCTTTCACAAGAGAAATAGGAGACAATCAGGTGCATCTATTTACTTCTCAAAAAGATAGAGAAGTTATTATTCTTTATTCTACTTAACTATATACATATGTGTGAGATTCTGTGCAGAACTTATAGTCATTTTGACATCACCATATATCCCTACACTATAATAAATTGTTTTCTCTCTTTCTTCTATATAGGTACAGAGGGGTCTTTTTTGGGCAGGGTTGTTTTTGTTTTACCAATAATTATAAACCGTAAAGTACCAAAAGATCTTAACTGTTGATATTGTTCTTATAATTATTAAAAACTTTTCTCATTTCAGGACTACAGTGATGGAAAATTATGCCATTATCCAGATAGAAAAGAATATAAAATACTTGACCCTAGCACATTGGGTAAGTTCTACAAAAGTGGTTTTCTTAAAAGTTCAGCTGAATATATCTTTTTTCCTTTGTATTAACTTACTTTTATCTTATATTAGTGCCAAGAGCACAATGCAAAGACAAAAATTATTAAATTTTAAACGGTCATACCCAACTAATGAAAGATAAACTTCTTTTTGGTCATGCTAAAAAGTTGAACTTCAAAATGAAAACACATATCAAGTTTTTGCATACTCTAATTGCTATATACAAATATTAAAGAGAAACAAAATATAGTAAAGTAAATGCTAAAGACACTATGAAATTCTATGCACTAACACAACCTTCTAAAATAAACTACATTATGAGGTGCCTGGTGGTTCAGTGGGTTAAGCATCCAACTTTTGACTTAGGCTCAGGTCATGATCTCAATGTCATGAGATCAAGCCCCACACCAGGCTTTACCACACTGGGCGTGGAGCCTGTCTAAGATTCTCTCCCTCCTACTCCCTCTGCCTCCTCTGCCCCCACTCTCTATCGATCTCTCTCTCTCTCTCAAACAAACAAACAAACAAACAAACTATACTATGGGTAAGTTAACTCTTACAGTTAAATGCAATATTTCTTTCTAAGTCTTAAAGATCAAACAGGATGGCCAAATCAAATTCACTGCAGTCTCCATTACTATCACTTCTCTCCTCACGTCTCACAAAACCTCCTGTCTCTTCCTATTGGCTTTCCCTACGTCTACTAATGGCACCCATGCATTTCCAAGTTTGAAGGTTCTTTAACGCTATCCAGTCATTGGCCAAGTATACCCCCTAGTTTCCCACATTTCTTACTACAAAACATTTTAATTTTCTATCTCTTAGTCCCACCAGACTAAGTGTTTTTTTATGAATGCCTGAACATAGCATTTTGCTCTGTAATTCTTACCATCCATCTTGGCAGTGACCAAATAAAACCTTAGCTGAGTAAATCAACACATGAAATTCCTTAGATTATGTGGCTATGATTGCTTTCTCACCTATTCCTTACCTTTAATTCTCAGGTTTTCTATGCTAGTTTAGCTTCTCAGTCCTAAACACCTCCCCTTAACTCTTGCCCATACCATAGATTTATCCTTTCCACATTTGTAGAATACATTTTCACAGAGCCCTGCTCCTATTTCTCACTCTTGGCTCAGAAATGCCCCTTGGCCCCCATCTGCTTTCAGAAGTGTTTATCACCAAAAGTACATAAACCCAAGTAACATTCTGGTCTTTCTACATATAACCCAATTTCAACAACTGTTCCAGCCATCTTCCCATACACGATGCTACACATTTACTTACATGCAATCCTGAGAGATAAATTTAGCATCTTACATATTTGTCCTGAGACATATAAAGTCAAACTTAAAGAATATAAGGAGAAGATTTTTACATGAGCATAAATCTCAAAGTTTAAAAAAGAGGAGGAATCATTGCTATATTACAACTCTCTAAAGTGGCCTCTGTAACCCAACAATGTATTATAGAATCAAATTTTATATAGTCAAAATTAAATCTTAATTTGATTTTTAAAAGCAAAAAGTATTCATATCATAGTGTTATCTTTTGTGCTAAATATTTCTACCTTCAATATTTACTATAATGTATATGTCAACCATCAACCATACTGGGTAGTTTTAAAAGCTTTCTTTATTTTTTTTTAATTTTTTAAATTTATTTATGATAGTCACAGAGAGAGAGAGAGAGAGGCAGAGACACAGGCAGAGGGAGAAGCAGGCTCCATGCACCAGGAGCCCGATGTGGGATTCGATCCCGGGTCTCCAGGATCGCGCCCCGGGCCAAAGGCAGGCGCCAAACCGCTGCGCCACCCAGGGATCCCAAAAGCTATCTTTAATGTACATAACTGACCATTATATATATACTAACCCCAAGATCTTGATGTCCTAAGATTTTTATTCTTAAACTGACTTCTGGACTTTCCAAAAGACGTTCCAAACCTCTGAGACCAGTTCAAGAATAGAAAAGCTTGCTCTTCCAAAGATTCCTGAAGCAACGCCTTTCCAAGGATAATTAGGCTTTGGAGTAGGACCTGTCCCTCACCTAGCAAGATCCTGACATAGTAGAAGCCCAAACCAAACTGCCTCAGGGATATAATAAATCCCTACATGTCTTCAGCTCTCAGCATTTGGCTCCAGTTCAATCATTACTGTATTTACAAAAGAAATAAGCTCAGAAGACAGGAAATGGAAAACTCTAAGTAATATAATAAGTTTCTTATTTAAAACTGGTTAGGACCACCTCTTGAAAAACTTTAGTTAACGTAGTGAATGGGCTAAATTCCTTCCTTACCTTTCAATTACTATTCAGTATATAGTATATACTTGTATATACTTTATTCTGTGATCTCAGTCAGTGGTGCCCATTTTCACCTAGCCATTGTTCCCCTTTCCCAGTTCTGTTTATTTTGAGCCTGGCATCATATAGTGAACTCAAAGTTTCTCTCTTTTTAGAATATGGTCATTGGCTCCCTCATTTTTGCACAAAGGCCATAAATGAAGAGAAATAAGTTACTCCAGTTTGTTTTTGGAGGGTAAGGATGGAGAACCGGGGAGAAATAGCAGATTTGCCTCTTTCTCTTCGTGATTTCTAAGGGCTCTGCCCCGAACTACTGATAGAAAAGAGATTTACAATCATTTACTGAAAGGGGCTCCCTGACTTCCTGCTTTGTCTCCATTTTCTTAAGAGCATCAGGCTTCTGCATAGTTATAACCTGAATGCTATTCAGCCAATTGTGACCCTTATGGTTTTGTGTATATTTCCTGACATATGAAGAGAATAATTTTATGTAGCCATTTAACACAACCGTTCCTTCATGTCTAAGACCCATGGTCTCTTCTAGCATTAAGTTTCAGAGAAAAAGAGTATATGTGTAATCTGCACTCTGCTTTTACAGCAACACCCAAATTTCTTTCATTTTGGTAAATTAAAGCAGTATACTTCAAATAGCAATTAAATATTTTTTATGATGTTGGCTGTATTTAGCAGGGACTGCAATGTTAGTTGTAGTGTGGAAGTACACTGATAGCCTAGGATTTTGTATATGGAAACCAAAAGCTAGTTTTTAAATACACATTGTAAATATATGGCCAGGATCAAAGCAATTGAAAAACATGATGAATGCACCATGCTACAATTTTCACTGGGAATATCTTAAATTAAAAAAAATGTATATAATTTCAGTGTAATATACACACTGATCATCAAAGCCACAGTTCACATATTAGTAATATAGTACATAAAATCTACATAATCTTGAAATATTATTTTTATTTTTGGATGTGGATTAAAGTGCACTCTGAAGTAATTAAGTTTTTCAATGAGTAGATATCTCCACAATAGATATCAATATCAAACATTTCAAATCTATAACAAGGTTTACTGATTCTTAAGCTAAAATCTATGCACTACTTAGTAATTATAGAAAGAACTGTTCCCATACAGACCAAGGGGGGAAAAACAAAATCAACCCACATAGTCCCCTAGAATAAAATCCATTTGAGACAAGCAACAGAAAATCCTGAAAGATTTACACATTGCACATACTTTATGCTGACAAGTTGAAGCAATAGCACCAAAGAGAAGACCTAAATAAATTAATCTTCCCCAAAGAATATCGTTTTTATCACAGTCTAACTATCTTAAAAGAGCTGTATCACTTGTATGCTTCTAAAAGGATTTTCAAAAACTGTATACATAATTGAAAACAAACATTTGCAATCCTAAAATGAAATCTTATTACTTTTGGTGTAAAAGAAACACACTTGCTTAGAAATAATACATTTTTTCATGAATTTTTTTCTCTCTATGGAATTTTAAATTTAAGTGCACAAAAATCTAGGGTAAATCAATTAAGCACCAAAAACCTATAATACACTTTTTTTTTTTTTTTGCTTATCTAATTTTAACATGCTCCCAGGATTTTAGATGGATGTTTCAAAAGTACCTAACATTTTCCCTCAAGTTTCTGATGTGATCAACCCCTTAAATACCACCTAAACTAGAAAAACATTGGCAGTCTTATCAGAGTTCCCTGCTGTCATTCCACTGCTGCATGGGACAGTCTTCAACGAGACTTCGACAAACCTCATTCATCAATATTCTACTCTGGAGGAGCTGACACTTACTGCGAATTCTGCTCTTCAACTTAAATACCAGTGTCTGTGGCAGCCAATTCTATCATTGCAGAGACAGCCTCCCTCAGGCGAGGTCCAACCTTTCTCTCCAAGTGCACCCAGGGATTACTCTGACTTCCCCTAAATTCTCTCCTCTGCACAGTAAGAGCTAATCTTTCCTGTATGAAGCAGGAGATGGTGTTGCTATGACAACAGAGCACATTCTAGCAGTGGGACTACCGAGATGAGCCTTCAAAGACTCAGGGAAACATGTACTCAGTTTTCCTCCAGGGCTATGGGCTCCTTCCTTTAGGATTTAATCCCCCAACAAGTTTACTGACAGACCGAGTTGTTGATTATCTATGCATTTTGCTACAGGGAGATGACTGATTAAGAACATGGATGGAAGATCACAGAGTTATTTAATAAAAGTGCCATTCTCAGTTATATTAAATTTCCAGTTGTAACTGCTTTGTATAGCTGTTTTAAAATACTAGCCTCACTTAAATTTAAAACATTCTGCTTACTGTTAAGTTTTTCAAAAATGATATTAATGTGTTGAGAAGGGCATTAGCAAGGGGAAAGCTTTATCTTTTTTCGTTTGTTTGTATATCATCACCAATGTATCAACTTGAAGGTTAGATACAGTCACACACACACACACACACACACACACACACACACACACATCCATTTTCTCTCTCCAGCATCAACGTCTGGAGCCTTGAGGTTTCAGGGTGGGGGAGGGGATATGCTAACAAAAGCAAATCCCTGCAGCCACATTTTGCATACATATATTAGCTGGAGAATAATCACAATAAGCATTAATCATTTAGAAAAATAATCACCAGTAGAATTTAAGTGCCTTTGCAACCACAGAAGAGAGCTAGTATCGGGTCATATTGTGTAAGGGCAGATTTCACATATTATTTTCGAACACAGCAGTTATATTTTTCAGAAAATAATGAATGCAAACATTGTGTATTTTTTAAAAAGTTGATAATGCATTTTAATAGCCCTAACTTTGTACTATTTTTTATATTCACTTTTCTTCAGTAGGCATTCCTGTGAATTCAAACACGTCCATCTTGTCCATTAGAAGGCAAAGACTCAAGGCAGGAAAAGTTTTCCCTTCTCAGCAATAGACATTCAGTTTACTACCCCGCCATGAGAGAGACTTTCACCCAGGCAGTCATCCAAACTGTCCTTTTTGCTCCTCTTCACTTCCCCGATACCTCTTCCATTTCTCAATCTTTTCCTTCAGGAACAGCTCTTATCACACATCACCCTTCCCCCATACCAGGCTTGCAACTGCTCTCCTTTGTGGCTGAAGCAATATCATCTACATCCATTCTTCTGATTGTGGAGGGAGAACATGACTTCATGGGTGTTGCTATCATTCAGAGGTGAGGGGATATACAGGGTATAGGGATTCAGTGTCCTATTGGCTGGCTAGAAGGAGTATCAGACTATCTTTATTACTCCTTCTCATGCAAATTTAGTTACTTCCTTTTTGTGTGTGAAAAGCTTTAAGATATTAACTAGTATGTCAAGATTCCAGATAATAACTTGCATTTACATTGAGTAATTCACAAAAAATGAACAGGGCATTTTAAAACTAATTTTGATTTTTTTTTTTTATTTCTATCAGGTAATAAAACTAGCAGTTAAATTTGTTCAAAGTGTGCCTTGGCATCCTCCAGACACATACGTGCTCACATCATGGGCACATACAGAACATTTTTCCCTCATGATCCTATTCCCAGAGCTTGTTCTGAAGATGCATTCTCATAATTCAAAAAGTTATGGCACCTGTTTTCATTATGTTCATTATTATCTAATTAGTAAAAGGCTTTTTTTCCCCCCATTTTCACTCTCATCTTCAGGGAAACTGGATAAATGCCAAAACATGTAAACAACATATGGTTTACTTTCCAAATCAACCAACCAGAATTACTCATTTTCAAAGAATCTCTTAGCTAAAAAAATATGTTGAAGAAATAATTTCCTGCTCTAATAGCTAATGTTTACCATCTGCTATTCCTTTAGATTAACTACCTGGAGATCAATCACATTATATATTTTCCAGTTCCCCTCCCCTCTAAAAACTGATATTATTAGTAAAATAAAAAATAAAAAATAAAAGGCACTTAAGTAGGTCATGCTGAAGTGGCACAACTAAAATTTGAATTTTGCAAGTGAGTTATAACCACCTAAAATAATATGCAAGCCAGAAATCACTACTGTTAGAAATTTATGAGCTTTATGATAATCTCCTATGTATTACTTTTGAGCTTCTATTTTTCAACATAATAATCATTATATCTGTTAAACCACAATAATAAGTTTGTCTTACGAAAATAGAGATCAGGAGAGTAAAGAGCATTTTCCTCAAAACCAGCTTTGAAGATGAACCCCAAAGCATTTCAGAAGAAAGAGACTGAGCTGCTGGAGCCCATGGCAAGGGGAGCAGAGTGTGGATCAAGAACCATTTTTTTTCTATGAGGCCACCTTTTGTGGAAAGGCTTAAGTACAGTCTCTGGACTTTAACTGGACACTGAACACAGATTCTAATGACAAACTGCACTGCTAACCTGTATTTCAGTTTATCACTTTCAAAATGGGGAAAATAATAATACTTCTATCATGGAATTCTCATAAGAATTCAAGGGATAAATATGTATAAAGTTCTCCTAATAGTGCCTAGTATACATAACATACTATGTAAATGTTAGCTATTATTTAGGATTTTGAAGACAAGGACTACATGTTATTCATTTTGTTCCTCCTATTCCTAACACAATATCTGCTATAAGATATGTACTCAGTAAATCTACAAAAGTATTTTTCATATCATCTATGTGATTTCAATATCTAATAAAGCAAAGTGAACATAAAATATCAAAACATTCTAAAATATAACAGAAGAGAAATAATAAATCTGTATAACTATTATGGGTTTATAAAGTTCAATAAGTAAATAAATAAATACATATTCAAGGAATGGAGTAGATTTTCAATACATAACCCTCTTACATACTAATTCTATGTTAAGAACTATTTGTTGAATACTAGCTACAGATTACAATAAGTAGGATTATTGGAATACAAGCACCATAATCCCTTTAGTTTTACAAGAAAATGAGTTATCACTTACTACAAAAGTATTTAGCACCTGCTTTAGTAAATGTTATGCTAGATGCCAGGGTACTAAGATTTAGATCATGGTTTCTGTTCTCAATGAGTTCACAATCTAGTCTAGGAAACAGACATCCATTCAACACATACTATATGTGCTAGGTACAGTTCTAGGTGCTGGAGATACAACAGTAAACCAACTAGAGAGAAATGTCTGCTCTCAAGAAAGTTACCCATACTCTGTGGATATGCATGTGCACGTGTGTGTGTGTGTGTGTGTGTGTGTGTGTGTTAGGGGTGAAAAATGTGAGTATACAAGTAGATTATAACTGCTTGAGAGAAAAAGGAAACATAGTTGGGAAATAGGAAGGGTGGTAGAAACAGGGACGAAATCTTAATGTTAAGCATATATATACAACGCAAGTTGGTAGCAGCCATAAAAGAGCCACAAAGGATCATGGGCATCTACAAAAGGGATTGATTAACTCTTCCCTAAGTAATCTGGGAAGACTTCATAGAGTACTCAAATTCCAAGTAAGAAATTTAAAAATAAGTACATAAATAGAGTTCTTGTGTATTCAATAGTATTTTTCACATCATCCATTTTATTTTATTTTTTTATTTTTTTATTTTTTTAATTTTTATTTATGATAGGCACACAGTGAGAGAGAGAGAGGCTGAGACACAGGCAGAGGGAAAAGCAGGCTCCATGCACCAGGAGCCCGACGTGGGATTCGATCCCGGGTCTCCAGGATCGCGCCCTGGGCCAAAAGCAGGCGCTAAACCGCTGCGCCACCCAGGGATCCCCACATCATCCATTTTAATACTTACCACAACAAAGTGAATAAATAACATCTAAAAATACTAAAATATGTCAAAAGAGAAATATACATCTATCAACTAATTATTATGGGTTTACAATGTTCAAAAATTTCATGGTCAGTTAAAAATATGTAATTCTAGCACCTGAAATAATATGTGGTTGTTCTACAAAAGTAATTTCCTTTTATTTTGAAAAAGTAATTTTCTTCTTACTTAGTTTCCTAAGATAAAACATAGCTAAAGAAACACAAGTATAACTCTATTATACTTTGTATAACAAAACAAATTGCAGATGGGTTAAACTTTTAAAGAAAATAAAGTTGTAAAAGCATGAAAAGAAATGGAGATTTAAAAAATATATACATACAGGAAAACAAATTCTGCAACATTCTGTCAGATAATTAACATCCTGACTAGTCTAGAAATCTACAGATATATACCCATACCCACTTTTAAATTATTTATTAGACAATCATTTACTCGCTGCAATGATGCATCAGATATTGGGAATTCAAAGAAAAATGAGACAGTCTGCCTTCTACAAGTTTATGGTCCAGCAATAGACACAAATGAGTACATAAGTCTTTACCACAACAGAGTGATAATTATTATAAAATTATGCACAGAATGCTATGAGAGGATCTAGGAAAGAATTCTGTCCTGGTACAGGCATATGAAATCATCAAAAGAGCGTGTAGATGCAGCCAAAATGGAAGAGATTTGAGCGGGCCAATGCTATCACTGAGAATAGCCAGAAAAGCTAATTTTAAAAAATATATGCCTGAATCCGTTTGAAGACATCAGACAGCTAGCAGGCAACCAGGATTTGAGAGCCCACAATCCCTGAGAGAAGAAAATCAGAGAACTGTGAACCAACATTCTCTAAGCAGCTTTTTTTACTCCAGGCAAATGCTGATGTTCATGTGAAGAGTGGGACAACAGTATGAGCATGCATTGTTTAGATGCAGAGAAAAGAGTAGAACTTTTGGAAATCTCATAATGCTGTAAAGAAAATAAACTGGATTTCACATTGAAAAGGTAGCCAGATTATGAGTAGTCAGGATCCCAGAGAAAGGGTAGTAGCACGGAAGTGAGATCACAACTTGTGGTTTTATTCTTGAGACTTAAGCGTATTTATAAGTTGCACAGAGCAAAAGCCCAAGAAGATAAGCAGAAAACCTCTAAACAAACAAACAAAAAACCAAACCCAGCAGCATTTGCCTTAGTCCTCTGGACTGAAAAGCCAAGGACCCTCAGAGGGGCAGGTTTTTTGTTAACAATCCAGGCTATCCCTGGGACCTCTGGAAGGTTACATCATTCAGCTGAGGAAAAACAGATGGGGAAAGGAGATCGTTATAAGACCTGAGACATAGCATCAAATCAGTGCAATCCTTGATTTGATTGATCTGTGCCTCCTTATCTGCCTATATAATAGGCATATTAGGATATAAGGAAAACTCCCTGAGCCAGACAATGTTCCTAAGACCATCTATTATTATTCATACAAAATATCCATAATTTAATAAAAAATTATAAAGCCTACCAAGAAACAGGATTGAGAAAAAAAAAGTTTATAGAAAAACAGACAGCCAGTTACTAGAGCTATCAGAAATAAATTTTTAAATTACTGTGATTATTATAGTAAATGGAAAAAGAGGTGGGAATTTCGCCAGAGCTGGAATTTATAAAAGGAAATTCAAGAATTTTAAATATGAGAACATTAAAATTAGGCATTTAAGATAGGCTTTATTTTTTATAGTAGTTGGAGAGAAAAACAGAGGATTAGTGAATTGGAATATAGATCAGTAGAAAATATACAGGTGGAAACACTGAGTTAAGTGCAGGAGATATAGAGAAAGAGTGTTCAGAACATACAGGAAATGGGAAAATGATTTAATACCTGTGATGTGCTGGTAAATGTTTAACAACCAGTTCTCAAAAAAAGTGTACATATATTATACATTTCACTCATATAAAGGATGTGTAATACACTATTAATAATAATAATAATAATAAAATATACGATATTCCCTGTTGTAAATTCCATATAGCAAAATGATTCTTTCAGAACATTTGGCCTCCCATCAGCTTCAGGGTGAATTGCAAACCCTCATCATGGCAAAAAAAGTGTTAAAAGTATCTAGTATATTGACAACATACATACATATACTGCATATTTGATATAATTTAAGCCTCACAGCAACTAAGATACAGTGCTATCCTCATTTTATAAAATACCCCTGGTTCAAAACTCTGTCTTCCCCTTTCACTGTCTCAGTATTTACCAAAACGGGCTGTACTCTATTCTCATTGAAGAACTGGAGGTTCTCAGAACACATCATCCTTTCATCTGACACCATGTCTTGTATAATGCCTCAAACTCTCTTGCTCACTCTCTCACATGCACATTATCTCTCTGGCTGTCATATCCTGTTCCTCATACTGGATAATTCTGGTTTTTCCTGTAAGGTCCAGCTCAGCTTTCTCTTGTTCTTGGAAGCCTCACCTGAGACTGACAAGATGCCCTTCATCAGTGTTTCCACAGTACCCTGCACATACTGTAAGCACTGTCCCCTGAAATTACTCAACTCCAAAAATGGCCCCAGATGATCTGTGAATCCCACAGTTTTCTCCTTGTGAAATACTCTCCCTGAATCTGAGTTGGCCTGGGACTCATAGTCATGAGAATTCAGAGAAAATAATCCTGTGTAAGTTTTGGACTTGACACTTAAGAGAGGCTGTCAGCTTCTACTTTTGTGCTTTTTGGACCTTCAAGCCAACAGATAAGAAGTCTCACTACCTACTGAAAGAACCATGTGTTGAAACCATGTACAAAACTATCTGAGAGGGGAAGAGGCCCAGACACATGAAGTAAAAGAAACAGGGCCAGTTGTCCCAGTGACCCAATGTTCTTTCTGAAATGAGCCTCCCAGCCTCCCCTAACTAAGGCATCAAACATATGAGTGAGCCACTTCTGATGCTCCAGGCCATTCAAACCTTCAGACCACTGCAATCCTAGCCAACATTGGAAGTGGAAGCACTACCAGCTAAGCTCCATCAACCCAATAAATCATTAGATTATAAAATTTGTCTTTATATTGTTTTAAACAGTTACACTTTGAGGTGTTTTTCGTAGAACGCAGAGACAGATAACCAAAATATCTTGTACTTTGAACTCTGAGAAGCTTGAGAGCAGAATCTGGACATCTACCCTTGTACTCAAAACCACTAGAATAGTACTTTGTACAGAATAGTTCTAATAAATGCTTACTAAATTAAATTAATATATTCAGGTCTCCTCAGGCTGAATGTGCAAAAACTCCCAAACAGCTCTACTTTTAATTTTCAATTCTCAACCAATTTTTAGTGACACTGCTTTACATGGCTAGGAACTTAAATTATTTCTGCACCAATTGCATTAACCTATTTATATGTTCCTACCTCACTGTCTTTTTCCTACTTTATTTTGCCTTTGATTTTTCTCTCATCAAAATACTATGTATTATTAATTTGTGATGTTTATTATCTGTGTCCCCCCATTCTCTCCCCTTCTTCCTATTAAAAGTGCCAGGAGGACAGGGAAGGTTTTTTCTTTATTCTATTCAGTTTACTGGTTTATCCCAAGTACCTAGAACAATATCTAGTAAGAGCAGATGCACAATATTTGTTGGTTGACCTAATTCATTATTTTAGAAGGGAACTGGAGATACTCTACAGTACAGCTACACTGTAGAGAAAACCAGGACATAAAGAAGGTATATAGTCAGTAGCCAATGAAGGGGACTGCATGATTCAAAAAAAGAAATTTTACTTCTCTGTGAATTAGTGTTTAGTGAAGAAACAAAATTTGGGTGGAAATAAGACAAATGTGTATGAAAAACCTTGACCTCTTCCGCATAAAGGTGCTACGTAGATGGAAAGACATCACATCCTGCCTTGCGGTATGACTATTCCAAGTAGCAAAAGTATTTATTTCTCAGGCATTCAGTATTTTTTCTTCAGAAAACAGAACTTCAAATTAACTTAAAGGAATATACAAGGCTGAAATGCCTTAAGTGGCCTGAGTTTCATACAGAAAGAAATTCCAAGATGTGTTATAAAACAAAAGCAGTTCTTACTATCATGAAGCAGTCTGCTAAATATAGACATAAAAATTTCACAGAGAATATAATTAAGAACTAGGAGTATACACATGTATTTACCTTAGTAGCCCATAATAGGTATTTGAAAGATGTTGGCTGAATTAGTGTTGAATAAATAAACATAATCTTACACACAATAATTTTAGTTATAACATTTATTATTAAGATAATACATTATCTTAATGATGCTCTTCAAGATATGGTGAAAAAAATTCAATGAGACATTATCACCGACATTCTAAAACTACAGAGCTAGCTATCTAGAGAGAAAAGAGGATATTAGTCTCTTATACTGTATATTACAGTGATTCTAAGTGGAGACAGCTCAAGAGCTCTTTGGAAGAATACCATATGCACAGGTCATCCTATGGGATGGTGACCAGGATATTAAAATGTTCCCACAAGAAGGTCGACCAGTGGTCTGGCTAAACATATTCTTTCAAGGAACACATCCCTGGTCTGCTGGAGTCACACTATTGGGTTGGCTGAGGGGGGATAAATTTGTTTTCATCAGCTCTGCATCGGTGAAATAGTAACTCATAAGAACTATGCATAAATGAAGGAAAAGAAACTATAGACAGTTTGTCTTAACAACAATAACTTATTTTATTTATATAATATGTGATATTTTTAAGAAGCAATATTATATGTTCATTAGGTAAAGGGACCACGTCTTAAATAATTGTATCTTATAGCATTTAGGAAAAGTGAACAATTAGTAGAGAGTTAATATTGCTACAAGTTCTCTACATACATTATTAGAAACTCCTGCTTCAATTACCCCAGGAACCAATTACATGTTATTTAGTCTATCAGAATAGGACAAAAGATAAAGTAGGGACCTGGAAAAACATGAGAACGGGCAAAAGAAGAAAATGAAGAATTAAAATAAAGAAATAGCAAATATCAAAGCCTGGAATGCTAATAAGTAACATAAAGATTCATTTGAAGGGACAAACGAAGATAAACAGCTATAGATGTCTCCTAAAAGAGAGATGATGAAAGACAATAGCTAAATACTTTAGAGAGGTATAAAAATAGAGCACTGGGTGATGGACCTTACCCTTTCAGTTAAACACATAAGCCTCACCTGAGCTGCAAGGAGATGTAGCAGAACCTCTACAAGCATGAATTTTTTCCTAAAGAAGCTCCTACTAGAGATGCCTGGGTGGCTCAGCAGTTGAGCATCTGCGTTTGGCTCAGGACATGATCCCGGAGTGCCGGGATCGCATCCCATATCAAGCTCCCTCCATGGGGCCTGCTTCTCTCTCTGCCTCTCTCTCTCTCTCTCTCTCTCTCTGTGTCTCTTGTGAATAAATAAGTAAAATCTTAAAAAAAAAAAAAAAAGGCTTCCTGGGGGATCCCTAGGTAGCTCAGCGGTTTAGCGCCTGCCTTTGGCCCAGGGCATGATCCTGGAGTCCCGGGATCCAGTCCCACATCGGGATCCAGTCCCACGTTGGGCTCCCGGCATGGAGCCTGCTTCTTCTTCCTCCTGTGTCTCTGCCTCTCTCTCATATATAAATAAATAAATCTTTTTTAAAAAAAGTTTCCTACTATACTTCCACTAGAATATTATAAATTAACTGAAGATATAAACATCATTCTCTCTTCATACATATATAATATGCTGGAGTAGTAATATTTGTTATTTCCATTCCAGTCCTCATTTGAAATGCTCAAAATGTCTGAGAGAAGTTTAATCAAGTTTGAGAATGTGTCAAAGGTGAGATCTAATGTTTAAAAAAGAGTAATAATATATTCAAATATTCATTTTTCTATATCCATGAAATATATATATACACACACATTTTTATATATCAAAATTAAAATCAGGTGGATGGAAAATATATCAATATAATATCATAGAAAGAAGTCATTTTGACTTGGATAACAGGAAGTAGAAAGCAACAGAGCATATTTATATAAAAAAATTAACTCTATCCAGAATGAAATGTTAGAATACATGAAATAAATGCAAATCACAAACCAAAAAGACTGCCAATGTATAGAACTGGTTAGTTATCATGAAATTTGACATGTAAGACACTGTGCATCATTCAATCAACTACATCACAGAACTACAAACAGAAGTTACTTGTTGATGCTATATTGCCTTTTATATCCATAATGGATCTCTCTCTGCTCCTAAAGAGATCATTCACCTTTGGTAAATTTTACCTTCTTAAACACCATATTCCTAGGTGAGACATAGACAAAAGATGAATAAATGAACTCAGTAAAAGGAATAAAGAAAAATCATAGTCATATCTTGATTTGGTCCAACAGAGATGATCAGATCATGGGAAATTAATCTGAAAAGACAGCAACCTTGACATTAGCAGCAGTATAAAACCACCAGCCAAAGTTTCGGTGCAGTGCTTCACAGGGGTAAGCATTGAGCAAATAGCTTGCTTTCCCAAAATGAGTTAAGTGGCATTTTCAACCTTTATCATACCGTTACTCAATGTTCTAGAGTTCACCCATTAACTAGATTACATTTTTTTTTCTCCCACTGGCAGTCTACCTTACCTCAAAAATATATGTTGTGTGATGCCGTATGTGGAATTATTTATATCAAAAGTTGGCAGGCTCTAATTGACAACAGAAATTATGCTTTAAAAGAAAAAAATGATTGGATATTAAAATAAGGAAATAGATGGAGACCTTTGTTCTTGCATGTATAGTCTGTTACTGGACACTTGAAAAGTCATCTCTTCAAGTCTGAGCTTTCACATCTCTTAAGAGGACATCTGAGAAAGCCAATCTCATCCATCTTTATGACCCAATAAAATAATGTCTGTAAATGCACACTTATTTATTTATTTGAGAGAGAGAGACAAAGAGAGAGAGAGAGAGAGAGAGCACCCGAGCACACAGAGGGAGAGGGAGAGAGAGAAGCAGACTCCCTACTAAGCAGGGAGTCTGATGCGAAGTTTAACTCCAGGACCCCTGGGATCATGACCTGAGCCAAAGGCAGAGGCTTAAACAACTGAGCCACCCAGATGCCCTTGTAAATGCACCTCGTAAACCATGCAACAAAAATGTAGACAATAATGTCACACTAACGCTCAATTATTTTCTCTCAAGGTGAGTCTGTCTTGCTATTTAAAAGCAATACATTGCAGCAAATCTTCAAAGAGCATTTATGATGATTAACCTAATGTACAGAAAACAGCTAATTCTATTTATGTAGTTGGAAATTGCTATTTTTTCTTCCTTGCCATATATTGACTGGTGTGACTGAATGGTTCTTATGTTTATAAAGAATTAATAATTATGATATAAAGACAATCATAGGAAGTCAAGTACAACTTACAGAATACAATCAGCACACTGTCACCTATGAAACACAAAACATATTTACTCTTTTACTGGTGCAAAGATGAGTATCAGTAAAGGATCAAATAAGCCCAAGAAAAGTAAAGCAGAGACCACTGGACTAAACAGTCTCCTTTGCTACCTTCTCTTATTGTTGAAATTTTAATGAAGCAGGTCAAGGAATAAAGAGAAATGAAGGCTACAACATAGAACTGTCAACACCTTACATAAATAATACTATGGTTATACTCATTGTATTGTGGACACTGTATATAGCCCAAGGCACATTTTCTTTTTCCTCTTTCCACTTATATTACAATATCATAAAAGCCTTGGATCTTATAACCTCCATTCATAAGTTCATTTTAAGTGGTACCAGTGAAATTACAGAGTTTGACAACTAATCATTCATAAAGAACTGTTTTTGAGGATCATATGCTAGAGTATATTTTATTCTGGCAGATTAACATGCATTCCAAATTATGAAATATCCATGTTCCCAGATCATTGTTATGAAAATTGGTCTTTATAATTTTAAAATGCAAAACAAATACGTAGTATTAATAATAGCAGATATAATACTTTACTTATGAGATGTGAAATATAAATCTATAGTATTAGGAATCATGATATAATGTATCATATATAAATTTTTGTAGTTTGTCATTATGAATCATTGATTTCCCTAGAATTGAAAATGATCATTCGATTCTTACAAATCTTCCAACCATATTCCAAATGGTTTACCCAAAGCATCCTATGATCATTCTAATTCATAAAAATTTCCAAAATTATAACTTTTATTCCCCATGACATTTCTAGTAGATAATTTATAAATATCTTGTTTTTATGCCAAAAAATTAAAATACATAACATTTACTCATGTACAAGGTAACACAATCTATGTAGAAAGTTATTTGGTTTTATTAAGATAACTCAATTAGACAGGCAATTAACTTGAATAATAAGAGTTATTCAAATAAATATATCACTACATTTTTGAAAACAGAAAGGAGTACAATCTGATGAGAAATTAGCTCAGGAATCTAGTTAGTACAGTTTTAAGAAGTGTTAGAAGGGAGATCAGATTCTTGAAAGAGATCATAAACATACATGATTTAGTTTGTTTTCTCAAGTATCACCAATCATCTCATAATTCCATTTGACTGTATCTTTGACACTTAGCACTTATTAATTTTATTTGAGAGTTAAAGCATCAACTAAGAGCCAATAGCAGTTTATTAATCTTTACATAAACTGACTTCTACTACTCTTTCAGTTAAATACATTCCCCCTGAATCCCACTGAAGTTAAAATGATGTTACCAGGCATTCTAAAGTCCAGAGATCAAATAATAAATATCAAACTATTTGAAATTCTAAATTTGAATAACCAATAGTTTCATCAAAAGAAATGAGCTTTTTTTTAAAGACTAAAATGCAAAATAAACAAATAAAAACCAAAATGCATGACTTTTCTTATTTGTGATACTCACAAGGATTTAAACATACAAATGAGTTTCCCCCTTAAAAAAAATTCTGCAATGTATGCAATACCATTATACCATGAATTGCACTAAAATTATGATTCTTCATTTTATATATTAATTAGAAGATGCATACACATCTATGTTTTCTGACTTATATAGTACAATAATTATTTTATAACTTTAAATAATCTGTTAAGTACATCATGGGATGATAGAGAATAAAGGCTAAAAATTTCTGACAGGAGATATGAAAAATTAGGAGATATAAAAATGTTAAATTGTTAATTTGTTGGAATTTTCAGAACACTGTTTTTTTTTTTTTTTTGCTTAATTGAAGACTCGAAAGTTTGAAGAAATTTCCATGCAAAAAGTTCAAATTTTTTGCTATTAAATGATATATAGCACTATATTTAGTGGTTTTAAATATCTAATCAGTTTCAAAACACAACTTTAAAGAGTTTGACTTAGGATTATTACTCTCTCTAAAAAAAAAAGCAATCTCTTAGGATGAACTGATCTCAAGTATATATTCTAACAACAAAAATAACAATTTGAAATTTGCTTGGGATATTTACACAGAAATTCAAAGTAATGTCTGTATAAGCTTTAAAAATAGTGGCCATGAATAATTAATCTAAAAAAGAAGGTAAATTTGGTTTATACATTTTAGTTACTGCAAAATTATAATAGTAAAATATCTCAATTTTAGATGATTCATTTACTCTTGAGAATTACCAAAATTGTTCTTAGCAGATTTTATCATTTCATTATATTAAAATACAAAGTTCTTTAGTTCCATTCTTTTTTTAATTAAGCTTTTATTTTAATTCCAGTATGGTTAACATACAGTGTTATATATTATTTTCAAGTGTACAAAAAAGTGATTGAACAGTTCTGTACATTACTGAATGTTCATCATAAGTGTAATCTTAATCCCTTTCACCTATTTTGTCCATCTCCTGACCAACCTCCACTCTTTAATTCCATTTTTAAACACGAGCAGCTGTTCTTAATTTTCTGTTGTTTTCAATTATTTAAGTCTTTACACTTGATTAAAATATGGTACATGAGCATAGGTACTGCTATGAATTTAAATGACCTTGAATATGCTATAAAGAGAAAAGTATTTTGGAACTCTGTTATAAAATATTAAACTATTTTCATGGAATTTGAATATTCAAACTTTATTACCACTGTAGGCTTCACAATATTTAAAAGCAGTGTGTAGTTGCCAGTAGGGAGATTGCATGTCAAATCAGTACTAAATTATTCCAAAGCTGTCTACTATGTAAAATATATTAATTCCTTATATTTGAAAAGTGTTTTAATATTTACAAAGCATTTTTTGTAAGATGGAGTACAAATATATGTTCCTTTCTCTAATATAACATTTAACCTTTGTTCAAGAAAATTGTGTTTGCTTTTTCTATTTTAGCTCTAACAATAATCCCCAAACTCTAACATAATCAGTATAAGAATATATAAGAGGGGCTAGGGGTCACTGTAAAACAAGAAAACCTCTTCACCTTTAGATTGTCATAATGTAAAGGACATGAAAGATGAAAACCTCTTCACCTTTAGATTGTCATAATGTAAAGGTTCACAATATGAACCAACAGCCAAGGGATAAAAGAATAGCTAGTAATATACAGAAGCATTAATAAAATACCTTCTATGTGTCAGGAATTATTCTATGGTTACAGCATAAACAAAATAGAGGAAAAAACCCCATTTATCCCACATATTCCAATGGGAGAGAGAAAACAAAATACTAAAGTAAATTACATAGATAGTTGAAGAAAACAGTGTTACAGGGCAAAATAAGGTGGGAAAAGTGTATAGAGTTTTCAATTTAAATAAACTGGTCACTTAAGAACTCAGAGAAAATGATCTTTGGGCAAACTCTTGAAGAAGGCAATGGGGCAAGAAATGTAGACAGGAGGGCAGCCCGGGGAGTTCAGCAGTTTAGCATTGCCTTCAGCCCAGGGCGGGATTCTGGAGTTCTGGGATCGAGTCCCACATCAGGCTCCCTGCATGGAGCCTGCTTCTCCCTCTGCCTGTGTCTCTGCCTCTCTCTCTGTGTCTCTCACGAATAAATAAAATCAAAAAAAGAAAGAAAGAAAGAAAGAAAGAAGAAAGAAAGAAAGAAAGAAAGAAAGAAAGAAAGAAAGAAAGAAAGAAAGAAAGAAAGAAAGAAAGAAAGAAAGAAAGAAAGAAAGAAAGAAAGAAAGAAAGACAAGAAAATTTCAGGCAAAGTTAACAATAACCACAAAGAACCCTGAGGCCAGTGTATACCAGGCATGTTTGAGGAACAGCAAGAAGCTCATTGTAACTAGCCCATATAGAGACTTCAAATTTGACACTGAGAGATGGGAAAGACTCTGACAAGTTTTGAGCAAAAAAAGTAACATGATTGGAGTCAGGCTTCGAAAAAGATCACCTAGGTTGAGAATATACTGTTAGAAAGAAACAGAGACAAGAGTAGAAGCAGGGAGACTAGATATGAGGCTACTTTAATAAGCCAGGCAAACAATGTGGGTAGTTTTCACATAGGTAGTTTTCAAACCTAGGAGAATAGGTTTGAAAATGTACATAAGGGTCCAGATTCTGGATATTCTCTGAAGATAAAAGAACCAGGAAATTAACTGATTGATAGAATGCTGATTAGAAAGAAGGAAGTCATAGGTAACTCCAGGTGTTTTGGTCTGAGCAGCTAAGAGGATAAGGTAGACAAAAATGCAGATGGAGCAAGACTGATTGGTTGATGGATGGATTATTTTGTAAAGAGTCAAACTTTGGATGTATCAAGATGTTTATTTTATGTCCAAATGGAAATGTCAAATGAGCAGTTGGGAATACAAGTCTTGGATTAATAGTAGAAGTCTAGTTTGGAGATATAGCTATGAGTCATCATTGCATAGATGATATGTGAATACACAAGTCTGATATCACCAAAGGATGATTGCACATAGAAACAAAAAGTATTCAAAGACTGAGCCAGCAGGTCCTGCAGATAAGAGATATGGGAAATGATGGAAAATTAAGAAATAATGTGAGAAGGAAAAGCCAGGGAGATAAGAGGAAATAGGAGGTGAGCAAAGTGGTTCTGCAACTTCCACACCTGGTAGTGGGCATAAACATGTATGCACAATGGAAGCACAGACCCACTATAGTTGGAGAGGCTTCGCAGGGATGAGGAAAAATCAGGTAAGACTAGATGACAGTCAGGTCTTCCAAAATAGTTTAAAAACTGAAAATAGCTCCAAATGTAAAAACAAATATCTTAGTGTGTAAATTCTTCTTCCTCCTCTCGTCAAATTTTAACAGAAAGCAGCACTGGAGGAGAAACAATGGAAAGAGAAATTGTTTATTCTTAAGCCACTTTTTTTTACACATGAAAAGTACTAGTTTATAAATAAAATAGCTATGATTGAGATTAAGGTTTAAGAAATACTATGTGTTAAAATGTACAATTTTGATAAACTGAGTAATAATTGAACAAGAATGACTAAGTGTAAATGTTCCCTTCCAAGCATAAAAGTTGTCCTTAGTGAGTAAAAACACACTGACAATTCACTTAGCTGCTATGTTATTATTTTAAACCTCCTTTTTTGGTTTTTAAAAAATAGTAATAATAAACTAACTGATGGTTGCCAGGGGGGAGGTGGGTGGGAGGATGAGTGAAATAGATGAAGGGGATTAAGAGTATACTCATCCTGATGAGCACTGAGTTATGTACAGAATTGTTGAATCACTATATTGTGCACCTGAAACTAATATATCACCATGTGTTAATTATACCTGAATTAAAAGTAAATAAATAAAAATAAAAAATAAAAAGCCATTGAAAAAAATATATAGTAGTAATAACAAAGTCAAAGGCAGTAAGACAAATCCCCTGGAAAATTAGCTTATTCCTAAATAGTCTTGCAGTAATTTTATTTTAAAACACTTTCTAATTTGAATTAAATAGTAAACAAACATACTTAGAATGGCAATACAATACCCTCTTTACCCAAATACTGATAAGATTAAAAAAGGGGTGGTAGCCTGAGATACCAAAGATTAACTCAATATAATTAAAATTGTGGCCCAGCTACAAGAAGAATTTGGAATGAGTAGCTTCTTACCTTCACCACCAGGCAAGTGAAAGGGCTTTATTACCTGGGAAATAATTCAAAACAATAACTATACTTCAACCATTCTTTTAGAACAACATTCAGGGGAATAAATCAGAACTTTATAAGATACCTGAAGGAATATATTATCCATCATAAAGAGAAAGCAAAATAAACAGAAGATCCATAGATAATGCAGTTATTGAAATTATCATTATTATGTTAAACAATTTACAGCAAAAGATTAATATATTGGGTGAAGTGATAGCACATTTCAGCAGAAAACTGAAAGCAATAAAAAAGCACCAAATGGAAATTATGGAGTTACAGAATACATTGTGTGAAATTAAAGTTTGTTAAATGAGTTTAACAGAATACTTGACATGGGTAAAAAAAGGATAAGTGAATTTGAAGTCAAGTGAAAAGAAATGCTCTAAACTAAAAACACAGAAAAATATTGTTTTAAAAATGACAGTAAAAAGGTCAGTAATCTGTGACATAATATCAATAATATAGATGCAATTATGCAATTGCATAAAAAGAGATGAGGGAAAATTAAACTAAAAATGTTTTTGGAAAAATCTGAAAAATCGAAGAAACTTATGAGAAATCTCAACGCACAGATATAAAAAGCTCAACAAACCCTAATCAGAATTTACATACACACACCCACATGCATACACACACACACACACACCCCTGAGCATTCCATAGTCAAACTGCTGAAAACCAAAAATAAAAGAAAACCTTACAGAGACAAAATACAGGTAACCGAAAGAATGAATATACATATGGATAATGGCTAGACCACGTAACAAAAATAGAACATGACACAATCTGCAGCAACTATCCCAGGAAACCAGTCTATTTTCTACAGTAACTAACCTAGGAAGTCAAACTACTTTTTGTAAGTCAGATGTGTAGGAAATCAGATGACTATCTCTAGCAAACAGCCTAAAAAGCCAACAAAAGCCCCTATACAATTGGTCCAAAATGCTCAGGACCTCATTAATAACTGACAGCTTCCCTAATTTTTTGTCCCACATCCAACTTATAATTAACCAAAGAAAGCCCTGTGTACCCCTAACTGTGTAGAATGTACCACTTCTAATTAGCCTACTTCCAATTTCCCCAGGCCAACAGCTTCCAATCAGGGCATTCTTTTTTTCCAATCTAGCCTTTCTTTTCTTTTTTCTTTTTTTTTTTTTTTCATCATAAAGCTTTCCCACTCCTCTGCCTGTCTTTTGAATTTCTGCCAAACATAAGTAATCATGGCTGACTCTTGCTATAGCAAGTTCTAAATAAATAGCCTTTGCCTGTTCTCATTTGGTTGGTCTTCATTTATTTCCACATAATGTGCAGAAGAACACGAATGATTGCTGACTACACATAATAAACAATTCAACCCAGAACATAAGAAACACAATCTTTAACGTGTGAAGGGAAAAATACTTATAACCTAGAATTCTACAATCAGTGAAAAAGTCCTTGAGAAATGAATGCAAAATAAAGATATATCCGCTAAGCAACAGCGGAGTGAAAGAATCTGTCACTAGCAGAATCTGCACAACAAAGTAAATCCTTCAATACAAAAGTAAACAATTCCAGATGGAAACTCGGGCTTAAAGGTAAAAGAAATTATAAATATATAGGAAGTACAAAAGACTATTTCTTAATCTTTCTTACTCTCTTTAAAAGGCTGTTAAGAGCAAAAATGGTAATATAAAAATGGAGTTTATAAATTATGAAGTGAAACATGAAAACAATGGCACAAAAGAGGGAGCAATTGGAAATACATAAAGTTAAGATTCTTGCATTAAAAATAGAATGAGGGCAGCCCCGGTGGCGCAGCAGTTTAGCGCCGCCTGCAGCCCAGGGTGTGATCCTGGAGACTCTGGATCGAGTCCCACCTCAGGCTCCCTGCATAGAGCCTGCTTCTCCCTCTGCCTGTGTCTCTGCCTCTCTCTCTCTCCTCTCTCTCTCTCTGTGTCTCTCATGAATAAATAAAATATTTAAAAAAATAAAAAATAAAAATAGAATGATGAAGTATTAATTCAAAGTGTACCACAAGGTAGATACATACCAAAGTACTTAGATAACCATGAAAAAATTGGAACTAAAAATATTCCAATTAGAGTTTGTTACACTGGAGCTATATACCTAGATCTAGATCTAGGTCTATCTGCCTAACTATGTACCTACCCGTCTATCTATCTGTCTGTCTAGAGAGAGGTAGTGAGGGGCACCCAACTGTATATATCATACAGAGCTGTATTTTAAATGTAAAGAAACAGATAGGTGAAAAGAAAAATGACAGAAAAAGGCACATCATTCATATGAAATCCGATGTGGCTATATTTAGCATTAGAGAAAACAGATTTTAAGATATAAATGTATTACCAGATATATAAAAGTACATTTCATAAAGACAAAAGGTCAATTATCAAGAAGACATGTTCTAAATGTGTATACATCTAATAACAGAGTTTGAAAATATATGAAGGAAAAATGGACAGAATTAAAGGGAGAAACAGAGAAATGTGCAATTATGTTGGAGATTTTAGTATATGTTCCTGAGTAATTAATAAAACAAGTAGATAAAAACCAGTAAGAAAATATATTTGAATGACATTATCAATCAAATTGATTTAATTGACATATACATAATACTATACAACACAATTACAGAATATTCTTATTTTCAGGTACACATGAACCTTCTATTATTAAGTCATATTATATATTGCACCATGAAATAAGTCTCAGCAAATTTATAAGTATGTAAATTATAGAGAAGATAATTTAAAACAGTATGTTAGAGGTGGGTTCTTTGACAAAAGTAATAAATTTCATAATCTCTTAGAATAGCTTCGTGAAATAATAAAAATCAAAATACATAAATTACCAATGTCAGAAATGAGAAATGGCATCAACTGAAGATTCTACAAACATGAAAATGATAATAAAGTGATATTCTAAACATCTAAGCCAAAAAATTCAGAAAATTAGATGAAATAGATAAATTTCTTAAAACCACAAATGTAACAAAAAAGAAATAATAAATAAAAATATCCTTGTATATGTTAAATAATGGATTTCCAAATTAATGGAAATTTAGAAATGCAATCAAATAAAATATTAGGCACTTATTTTCTTCAGGAAAGAATAGAAAAAGTTTTATGGAGAAGGAGATATGATCATCCATGAATATCATTTACATTATAATTAAATATTTTTAACTAAAAAGTCCAATATGACTAAATTGGGAATACAAGAGATAGAGGATGGGTAAGTGCTACAGAAAATCAATACATGGAACTGGAGGGTATTATGCTGAGTGAAATAAGTCAATCGGAGAAGGACAAACATTATATGGTCTCATTCATTTGGGGAATATAACTAATAGTGAAAGGGAATAGAGGGGAACGGAGAAGAAATGGGTAGGAAATATCAGAAAGGGAGACAGAACATGGAAGACTCCTAACTCTGGGAAACGAACTAGGGGTGGTGGATGGGGAGGAGGGTGGAGGGTGGGGGTGACTGGGTGGCAGGCACTGAGGGGGGCACTTGGCGGGATGAGCACTGGGTGTTATTCTGTATGTTGGCAAATTGAACACCAATAAAAAATAAATATATTATTAAAAAAAAGAAAATCAATACATGATGTCCAAAATGTAAACCAAAAAATCAAGAAATAGCAAGAAGCAGCTGTTATTTAGAAATGTCTTAGAAATGAAAAAGAAACAGTTAAAATATTTTAAAGCAGTAACCTTTGTGAAGCAAGAAGAGATTAGATAAGGCATTGATTATTTTTGTATATTCTTTTAATGTTTGAGATTTCAAACTCTTTGTATGCATTACATTCATTAAAGATTAAAATCATATAAGTTCATTATAGATATTTGAAAAACATTAAGAAGTCTAAAGAAAAATTACATTTTATAACTTAAGGTTAGCCATTCTGCATATTGCTGTGGTATTATATAATAACATCCAATATATATACAAACAAAAAAATAAATACTTCACTAAGTTGGAAACATACTATATATATAAATTTTGCAATGTTATTTGTCAACAAAAATTACATCATGGATATTTTCCCATATTATTGACTATTATTCAAAGCTAATATATTTAATGATGATATAATTTCCTATTAGGGATATTCATTAATTAAACAAATATTTATTATGAGTATTTAATATGACCAGACACTTTTCTAGGTATTTGAGATACATCAATGAAAAAACAGGCATTAGCTGTTGATCACTAGTACATTAATATGGATAATTTAAGTTTACTTATTTTGTTGTTGTTATGATAATGCTTCAGTAAACATCTCTGTTTCTAAGAGTTACTCTCGGAAGTGAAATTATAATTCAGACATACAAATATTTTACAGTTTCTTGAAACATACTTGCAAGTTGTCTCCCCGAAAAGGTGCATCAATTTACATTTTCATCAGTGTGACATGGGAGTGTCTGCTTTACAGAATTATGTTGTACCATAACAATTCCATTATCTTTTAAAATTATTTTCCAGTTTGAAGGGGATATAATTCTTTTTTTAAAAAAGATTTTATTTATTCATTCATGAAAGACACAGAGAGACAGAGAGAGAGAGAGAGAGGCAGAGACACAGGCAGAGGGAGAAACAGGCTCCACACAAGGAACCCGACGTGGGACTCGATCCCAGATCTCCAGGATCAGGCCCTGGGGTGAAGGTGGCACTAAACCGCTGAGCCACCTGGGCTGCCCAAAGGGGATATAATTCTTTTATTAGTTTCTATTTGTTTAATTATTTGTTAGATTGAAAAGTTTTCTGATATTAGTTGTCTACTCCTATTTCTTGTATTTACTCTTTGAAGGGTTGACTTTATGTCTTTTCATCTCACAAGTACTGTCTTTTTGGTTTCTGGTTTTTAGATAAGGGAATAAAACAAAATGAAATCATTTCCAATTTCTAGTTTTACATGGAAGGAGCTTGGAAGTCACCACTGTGTCCTAATGAGTAAAAAGCCAAAAAACTGAAATCAACAGATCTGCTGGGTACCTAGAGAACAGATGACAAAGGGCAAATAGCAGCCACTAAGACTAAACAGTCAGGTGAATGTGGGCAGTCTTAGCTTACCAGGACATAGACACATGGAAGGAAAGTGTCATGGGAGCCAGTACCTGAGTAGGAATACATGAACTGTGAATGATGAATTGCTGGAGGCTCAGTGTAGACAACTCTGAGGGTGAATAACCCTAGTGGGATACAGTCCTAGGAGCCCCCCCACAATACTGTGAGATTTACTTCCTGGAGCTCAACTGGATTCCTACAGTAAATATCAGTGAAAAATCCCCCTGGGTATCTGGCAGTAGGAGGGGAAAGGAACCATTCCAAAATAAAACAGAGGGTTCTTCTCCTAAAGAAGGCCTGCACTCAAGGAAAATGACTTAACCAGAGTAAAATCTGCTGTAGTATTTTAGAGCCTAAGTGACCTAAGAAAAGAAAATATCCAAATCCAGCTCAATCTTGCTATCCTGTCCTAACTAGGGTGGGGAGAAGAAAACTGAGAAATAATTGGGCACAAGGCCACTAAAAGACTAAGTGCATTATAGGACTGCAGAAGGCTTTACCCACCCCTCAGGCCTCACAGCACATCAATAAAGGCCTTTTACAATAGTTCCTTTTACCTATTATCAAGAAAAAATTACAAGGCACACCAAAAGGCAAAAAAATCCACAATTTTAAGAGACAGAATAAACATCAGAACCAGACATGGCAGGGATGTTGGAATTATCAGACCAGGAATGGAAAACAACTATGATTAATATGCTAAGGGCTCTAATTAATAAAGTAGACAAGTGCAAAAACAGATGGGAAGTGTAGGCAGAGAGATGGAAATACTAAGAAAGAGCCAAGAAGAAAGTCTACAGATTAAAACAAAACAAAAAAAAAAAGTAACAGAAATGAAGAATGCATTAAATGGGGTATTGGTAGACCGGACATGGCTGATGAAAGAATCTCTGAGTTAGAAGACATAGCGATAGAATCCTCAAACACAAAAAAGCAAAGAGAACAAAGACTTAAAAAACCCAAACAGCAATATTCAAGGATTGCGGGACAATTAAAAAGATACAACATACACATAATGGGAATACCTGAAGCAAAAGAGAGAGAAAGGAAGAGAAAAAAAATTATTTGATATAGGAATGACTGAAATTTCCCCAAATATATGTCAGACACTAAACCACAAAGCTAGGAACCTCAGAAAACAACAGGCAAGATCAATGTCAAAGGGAGAAAGAAAAAGTACACCATGGCATATCATTCTCAAATAATAGAAAATCAAAGATAAAATTCTGAAAGAAGCCAGAGAGAAAAAACTCCTTACCTATAGAGGAACAAAGATAAGAATGACTCCTACCTCTCAGAAACCATGAAAGCAAGAAGAGAGTGGAATGAAGTACTTAAAGAGGTAAGAGAAAAAAAACTCACCAACTAGAATTTAGGTACCCTGTGAATATCGTTCCAAAATCAAAGAGAAAGAAAGATTTTCTCAGATGAACAAAAATTGAAGGAATAGGTTGTCAGTAGACTAACCTTACAAAAAGGTTATAAAAAAGATCTTTGGAGAGAAGGTAAATATTATAGGTCAGAAACTTAGATTTACATAAAGAAAGAAAGAGCACCAAAGAAGGAATAAGGAAAGGCAAAATTTAAAAAAAAAAAAAGGTTTCTTATTCTTTTTTAAAAAAAAATATTTTATTTATTCATTTGAGACACAGAGACAGAGACAGAGACAGAGACAGAGACAGAGACAGAGACAGAGGGGGAAGCAGGCTCCCTGCGGGGAGCCCGATGTGGGACTGGATCCCAGGATCCTGGGATCACAACCCAAGCCAAAGGCAGACACTCAACCACTGAGCCACCCAGGCACCTTATTTTCTTATTCTTAATTGATCTAACAGATATTAGTTTATACAAAATAATAATTCCTGTAATGTATTCAATTATGTCTGTTTTTATATATATCATATATTATTAGCTATAATACAATAGACAAGAGGGATAAATTAGGATGATTTTATTATTATAAGGCAGTCACACTACCTGTGAGGTGGGACAGTGTTACTTGAAAGTGGATTTGGATTATCTATAAATGTATACTACACACCCAAGGGAAACTACTTTTTTAAAATGTAAAAAAAAAAAAAAAAAGGAAGTATAACTGATATACTAAGAAAAGAGGGAAAATGAAATCTGAAAATGCTTAATTAAAGCTACAAAAGGCAGAAAAAGAGTGGAAAACAAAAGGGAAAAAGAACAAGGGGAATAAATAGTGACAAATGTTGATAAATGTTAATCCAACTACATCAATAATCACTGTGAATGTCAATGGTATAAATGTACCAATTAAAAGAGAGAGAATGTCAGAGCAAATCAAAAAACATAATCCAACTATATGTTGCCTATAAGAAATCTACTTTAAATAAGAATACAAAACCGCATATCGATTAAAAGTAAATGGATGGAGAAAAACTTACCATGCCAATAATAATCAAAAGTAAGCAGAGTGGCTATATTAATTTCAGAAACAGTAAACTTCAAGTCAAGGAAATTTATCAGGAATAAAGAAAGGCATTATATAACAATAAAGAGGGCAATTCTTCTCCAAGGAAACATAACAATTCTTAAGGAGTATGTGCTTAACAACAGAGTGTCAACTGAACCAAAAGCTGACAGGACCACAACAAACAATAGATAGATCCACTATTACAGTTAGAGATTTTAACATTCCTCTCTCAGCAGCCAGAAAATCAGGACAGACATAGTTGACCTCAACAATGCCATAAATCAACTGAATTTAATTCACATTTATAGACTACTTCATCCAACAACAGCAAAATATACACTCTTCTCAAGCTCACATGGAACATTCAACAGTTAGACTACATTCTGCCATAAATCATATCTTAACACATTTGAAAGAATAGACATTACACAATGTATGATCTTAGAACACAATGAATTAAACTAGAAATCAATAACAGAGAGATCAATAGAAAAGTCCCCAAATTCGCGGCATGTAAACAATATACTTGTAACCTTTCCACTCAGAGAGTCCCCTTTAATATTTCTTGCAGGACTGGTTTAGTAGTCACAAACTCCTTTACTTTTGTTTGTCTGAGAAACCCTTTATCCTTTCTTCTATTCTGAAGCATAGCCTTGCTGTATAGAATATTCTTGGCTGCAGATTTTTCTCATTCAGCACTTTGAATATATCATTCCACTCTCCTCTGGCTTGCCAAGTTTCTGTTGAGAAATCTTTAGCTAACCTAATGGGTCTTAACTATAGGGAACAAACTGATGGTAACCAGAAGGGGGGATGGGTTAAATATGTGATGGAGATTAAGGAATACACTTGTGATAAATATCAGGTGTTCATGTAAGTGTTGAATCAGTAAATTGTACACCTGAACTAATATTACACTGTATGTTAACAGAAATTTAAATAAAAACTTTAAAAAACCAAACAAAACAAGACACTTCTAAATACACAAGTCAAAAAAGATATTTCAGGAGAAATTTTAAAATATTTTGAACTAAATGAATTAAAACAATTTATCGAAATTTGTGGAATGCAATGAAAGCAGAGCTTAGAGTGAAATTTATAGTATTTCATGTATATATTAGAAAAAATGAAAGATCCAAAATCAATGTTTCCACTTTATGTAAACTAGAAAAAGAAGTGAAAATTCAACCAGAATTCAACAACAGAATAAAAATTAGAGCAGAGATCAATGAAACTGAAAATAGGAAATCAATAAAGAAAATCAAAGCAACCAAAAAATATTTTTTTGATAAAGATCAATAAGTTTCTAACCAGGCTAACCACAGAGATAGAGAGAGGACACATATTACTAATATCAGAAATGTAAGAGGATATATCACCACGGATCCAGTGGACCTTAAAAAGATATCAAAGGAACAGTATGAACAACTCTCTGCCCCCACATATGGTAATCTAGATGAAATGGACCAATTTCTAGAAAGACACAAGCTGACAAACTCATACAAAAAGAAACAGACTATCAAAATAGGCCAATGTCTATCAATGAAATTGAAATCTGTAATCAATAACCTTCTAAAACAGAAAGTACTAGGACCAGAGGGTTTACTGGTAAATTCTACCAAACACTTAATGAAAAAATCATAACAATTCTCTACAATCTCTTTCAGAGGACAGAAATAGAGGAAACTTCTTAACTCATTCTACGAAGTCAGAACTATCTTTATACCAAAATCAGAAAAATTCATAACATGAAAAGAAAACTACCCACCAATATCTCTCATAAACATAGATACAACAAAATATTAGCAAACTTAATCTAAAAAAGCATAAAATTAATTATACACCATGACCAATTGGGATTTATTCCTGGTATGGAAGACTGATTCTTACATTCCAAAGTGAATTAATGTACTTCATCACATCAATAGATTTTTTTTAATCACATGATCAAATCAATAGAAGCAGAAAAAGCATTTGATAAAATCCAGAACTATTCATGACAAAAACTCTCAGTAAACTAGAAATAGAAGGACACTTTCTCAGGATGCCTGGGAGCCTCAGCAGTTGAGCATCTGCCTTCAGCTCAGGGCGTGATCTTGGGGTTTGGAGATCGAGTCCCGCATCAGGCTCCGAGGAGTCTGCCTCTCCCTCTGCCTATGTCTCTGCCTCTCTCTCTGTGTCTCTCATGATTAAATAATTTTTTTTAAAAGGACACTTTCTCAACTTGATAAAGTCTGTCTACAAAAATCCTACAGCTAACATCATACTTTTAAAAAATATTTTTTTTATTTATTTATTTATTTATTTATTTATTTATTTATTTATTTATTTATTTTTTGAGAGAGAGAAAGACGAGAAAGAGAGCACACGCATGTGGAGGGGCAGAGAGAGAAGGAGAAGCAGGCTCCCCGCTGAGCACAGAGCCCAACACAGGCTCAATTCCAGAACCCTGAGATTGTGACCTTGGCCAAAGGCAGACACTTAACTGACTGAGCCACCCAGGAGTCCCCTAACATCATACTTAATGGTGTGAAACTCCAAGCTCTCCCATAAGATCAGGTATGAGGCAAGAATGTCCACCCTTACCTGTTCCTCTTAGCATCATATTGGAAGTTCCAGGTAATGCAGTGAGTTAAGAAAAGCAATTAAAATATATTTATATTGAGAAGGAAAACATAAAACTGTCTTTGTTTACAAATGACATGATTCTGTATGTAGAAAATCTAAAGAATCAACAAAAGCCTCCTGAAACTAAGTGATTAGAGGAAGGTTGAAGAACAAATATTATGTATAAAAGTCAGTTGCTTTCCTATACATCAACAATGAACAAGCATAATTAGAAATTAAAAACACAATATCCATCCCCGAAAATGAAATACTTAGGTATAAATCTATCAAAACATGTATAGTATCTATGAGGAAAACTGCAAAACTCTGATGAACAAAATCACAAAAGAACTAAATAAATGGAGATAGATTTCATGTTATTAGGTAGAAAGACTCAATATTGTCAAGATGCCAGTTTTCTAAAATTGATCTATAGATTCAACAAAATGTCACTCAAAATCCCAAGTTATCTCATGGGTATTGAAAAACTGTTCTAAGGTTGACATAGAGAGTCAAAAGACTCAGAATAGCCAATATAATATTGAAGGAGGAGAATAAAGTTGGAAAATTAACACTACCCAACCTAAACATGTACCCTAAATCTATGGTAGGAGAGTATGGCGTTAGCCAAAGATTAGATAAACAGATCAATGGAAGAGAAGAGAGAGCCCAGAAACAGACCAATATAAAGAGTCAACTGACCTTGAAAAAGGACCAAATGCAAAACAATGAAGCAAAGACAATCTCTTGAACAAATAGTGTGGGAATAACTGGTGTCCACATGTAAAAAAATTAATCCAGGCCCCAGAACCTTCAAAAAATTAACTCAAAGTGGAACATAGGTCTAAACATAAAATAAAAACTAGAAAACTCCTAGAAGATAATCAAGGAGAAAACTTAGATACCCTTGAGCATGGTGATGACTTTTTTAAAAAGATTTATTTATTTATTTGAGAGAGAGGGAGAGAGAAAGAGTTGGGGGAGGGACAGAGGGAGAGAAGAGAGAAAAATCTCAAGCAGACTCCCCACTGAGTGCAGAGCCTAATGCAGGGCTTGATCTCATGACCCTAGGTCATGACCTGTGCCAAAATCAAGAATTGGATACAACTGACTGAGCAATCCATGGAAAAAATTTGCAAAAGGCACACATGATAAAGGACTGTTATTCAAAATATACAAAGAACCCTTAAAACTCAACAGTAAGAAAACAACACATTTCAAAAATAGGCCAAAGACTTTACTTGCTGTCTCAGCAAAGAAGATATACAGATGGCAAATAAGTACATAAAACATGCTCCAAATTATGTGTCGTTAGGGAATGCAAATTAAAACAGCAATGAGATACAACCATACACCAACTAGAATGGACAAAATTCAGAATACTAGTAACATCAAATGCTGATAAGGATATGGAGCAACAGGACCTCTCATTCATTGCTGGTGGGAATGCAAAATAATTTTGGAAGACAGTTTGATTGTTTATTAAAAGCTAAACATGCCCTCATGATACAATCCATCAATCACGCTCCCTAGCATTTATCCAAAGGAGCTGAAAATTTATGTCCACACAAACCCTGCATGTAGATGCTTATAACAGCCTTCATAATTGTCAATACTTGGAAGCAACCAAGATGACCTTCAACAGGTGTTCGGATAAATAAACTGTGGGACATTCAGACAGTGAAATATTATTCACTGCCAGAAAACAAATGAGCTATCAAGTCAGGGAAAGATATGGAGGAATCTTAAAAGTATATTACTTAGTGAAAGAAGCCAATCTGAAAAGGCTTCATCATGTATTATTGCAACTAAATAACATTCTGGAAAAGGCAAAACTGTGGAGACAATAAAAAGATCACTGGGTGTCAGGGATGGGTAGGAAGAGATTAAAAAAAAAAGGACACAGAGGATTTTTAGGGCACTGAAAATACTCTATGATATAATGATGACGTCATTTTACATTTATCCAGAACCAAAGAATGTACAACACCAAGAATGAAGTCCAAGGACTGTAGGTGGTAATGATGAGTTATTATAGGTTCATCCTTGGTAAAAAATGTACCATTCTGGTGAGTGATTTTGATACTGGGTAGACTATGTACATGTGGGGGCAGAATGTACATGGAAAATCACTGTACCTCTGCCTTAATTTTGTTGCAAAACTAAAACTGCTTCAAAAAATAGTTTTAAAAAATAAGAAACAAAAAATAAAGCTTCACATTTAGTCTTCAGGAAAAACGTTGCCAGAATCATTTTATATTTTAATGTTTGCAGCAGGAAAATACCAAGTAGTCATGTTCCTTTTGCTGATCACAAGTATGTGGCATTTTTCATAGCTTTGAAAATAAAGTACCCCACAAAACCAAAAGAAATCCAAGTTCTTATATAGTTTTATTTACCTCAACTGATAACATTTTGAATGACCAGTTGCTGCAGTGCTCATTCTTTCATTGCTTCCCTAAATTTACAAGCAATATCTCATAAATTATGAGGCTAACTCAAGAATGAAGTCATTGAGTGTACTTTATAGGGGTAAATGGGGATCATGAGCTTCATAGCCCAAGAAAGGTTATCTTTTCTTAGATGGCCTGAAAAGAACAGAGCACACTGTAACAAACACATACTTTTTTAGACTTTTCCCCCTTAGTTATTAAACAGTTTTAATAATAAAAAAATTATCCTTCCTTAAAAGAGAAACTTGTGTTTCTAATTTTCTTTCTTTAAAAAAAAAAAAAAAAAAAGCTGTTTTGGGACACCTGGGTGGTGCAGTAGGTTAAGTATCAAACTCTTGGTTTCAGCCCAGGTAATGAACTCGGGGTCATGAAACCGAACCCTGCACCGCCGTGCTGAGAGCCAGGTGTGCTAAAGTTTCTCTCTCTCTTTTCCACTGCCCTTCCCTGCCTCAGGAGCAGCCTCTCTATCACTCTCTCTCACAAATAAAACATTTTTTTTAAAAAGCTGTTTCATAGTCATGAAAGCATGGACATATAAGGCTTAGTGTTTTAGTTTACATCACATAGTTAGATCTTTATCTTATTAGAATATAAATTCCAAGATGCCAGATATCTTGTCTGCCTTGTTTACCACTATGGTCCTAGCAGTAAAAAAGTTTCTGCCTCATAGGAAGGGCTTAATAATTGAAGAATGAATGAATTGTTCTTGAACCCAGTATATTAGCAGTCATAAATTTTTTTAATCATTTTTAAGAAATGTTTCCATAAGTAGTAAGTGAAAAAAGTTTTTTTTCATTCATTAGATCACAGTTCAACAAAAGGAGAGAAGGAATTAATCTCGATAGAAGTTTCACTATAATCTTGACATAAAGCGCATGGCCAAAGTGGAGGTAAAATCTTGGAAAGTCAAATGCATGTTCTCTTTCAGGGCTCTTCATTGCCCAATTTAAATAGTTGAGAAGCAAATAATTTTGAAGCTGAGGGATGAGTGCATCCTACTATAAATACATATGCAGTTTGTTGTTTCCTCTGTTTGTGTTTATGTTTGAAATTTTGGTATGTATAATGTATATAATATATACTTTCCATAGATTTTTTTAAAAACTTTTAAGTTCTGCTGAGTCTTCCCAGTTACTAGTTGATAATTTATTTTTTTTAGTAGTTGATACTTTAAATTAGGTGTTCATTTATAATTGCAAAGGTGAGGGATCCCTGGGTGGCACAGCGGTTTGGCGCCTGCCTTTGGCCCAGGGCGCGATCCTGGAGACCCGGGATCGAATCCCACGTCGGGCTCCCGGTGCATGGAGCCTGCTTCTCCCTCTGCCTGTGTCTCTGCCTCATTCTCTCTCTCTCTCTCTGTGACTATCACAAATAAATAAAAATTAAAAAAAATTTTTTTTTTAAATTGCAAAGGTGAGAGTTTGAGAAGTGTGTGTATATTAATTATAATAATTTGATAATAATTAAAATAATCATAAGGGGAAAATATGAGAAACTTCAGATGCCAAAGATATAATGGCAAAATTTTATATATGATAGGTGAATGAAAGTGATACTTTAGTAGGAGGAAGAGAATAGCATACACATGGGGATGCCTTGAGCAAACTGCAGAAAGGCTAGCTACTTGCAAAAGGCACTTCCCTTTGCCAGAGGAATTATAAAAAGTTGCCTATTCCTCTAGGTGAATGCAGTCTTGCCCTTTTGGCTTGGCAGAACAGAACATGACCAATAATCAGCTTCACTCACCCCATGGCCAACAGTAGCCTTTGTAGAGTGCACAAACGTCATCATTTCATACCTACACACAGCAGCCAAGGGGAGCCATTTCTGGCATCTTCCAAATCCCTGACATCAACAGCAGCCTATTTTGCCGACTCAAAAAAAAAAAAAAAAAGGTCATCCTGGATAGTGTAAAATACAACTACAAAATAATTAGTGCTAGCTAACTGGACTAAATAAAAGTCATCCTTTTGCTACATTTGTAATCTTGCTCCTGTCTCCTAGATAGAATACCGTCTGAAAATAAATTCAGGGGCAGCTCACTAAATGCTCCAAAAAAAATGTCGATGTAATGTTTCCTTAAGTTGAAGTTTTCTCTTTATTGCAGATGTACTCATAATTATTTTGGCTAATTGGAAGGGAATCCCAGAACTTACACATTGCCTTTCCTCCTTGTTCCAACAAGATGACACCACATTTCTTTTTTTTTTTTTTTTTTTTTTTTTTTTTTTTTTTTTTTTTTAAATTTTTTTATTTATTTATGATAGTTACAGAGAGAGAGAGAGGCAGAGACACAGGCAGAGGGAGAAGCAGGCTCCATGCACCGGGAGCCCGACGTGGGATTCGATCCCGGGTCTCCAGGATCGCGCCCTGGGCCAAAGGCAGGCGCCAAACCGCTGCGCCACCCAGGGATCCCCGATGACACCACATTTCTAATTTCATTATTCATCTCAGCAAGAAAATGGGGCTGGAGCCAGACAGATCAGATGAGAGAATAATGAAACTGACATTTCTACTGAGCTTTGAGAGCTGGGACTCTTTAAAGTACTATAGACACAGGAGACTCTCTGACTACAGGGTGTTTCTTAGTTCCTTAGATGTCCCTGTGGTCCATGACAGGAAGACAGACAAGTCCAAGGTTCAGAGATGAGCCCCTCAGTTCTCTCATGCAGATATCAATTGCTACCTTCTTTTATATAAAAGAATGTAAAATGGCAAATTATTTGAAAAGAACAACAATATGTAATGCTTCCAGGGTTCTTAGACACAAATTTTCTACAAAATGGTGCCTAGTAACACTTACTTGTTTCTAACAAAATAGAAGCCATCTATTTTTAGGAACATAACTGACTACAGCATGAGTCCCTGAATGGTGAACTCTATGTTTGATGTGTATGCACACTGCAAATCCCCTGAAGGTGTACTCACAAGTCAGTGTGAAAATGTGTAACATCAGGCAGTAAATTCTTGCCTTAGAATCAAATGGAATTCATATAATCTACTGAATGAAAAGTAAGACAAATTTTAAAACTAATGTTATCATATATACACACATGGGATATATATACACACACACACGTGTACACACATATGTGTGTTTATATAAAGTACCCAATATATACCAACCATTTAAAAGTTAACTATTCTTAAAATAGTTAATAGTCTGATATAGTATTTAAACTTGAAAGGAAAACAAAAAACAAAACATAAATACCCAAACAAAAATAATCCCTATCCAAACTGTCAAATACCATCAATTTTAAGTGGAATTAAAGTTCACAGAAAAAAAGATATAACAAGAAAGAGGAAATTTACTTTAATTCACATGAAATTAAATATTTGTAGAAATGAAGAATGTTGGCAGAAATTTGATATCAGTAGACCTCTAGTGGTTATTAGAGTAACTGGTGATTTTACTATTTTCCATTACTGCCTCTTTCAGCATGAAACAAAAAATGTTCAAGGGTTCCAGGATATTACCTTCAATGGCAACAGTGTAAACAGTAGCAAATATCTGTTCATATCTCTAGAAAAACAAAATAATAAAAAAAATAAAACTAACTTCCAAAGTAGGTTGGCCACAAACTATCACATAAAAATATTCTATTTAAAAATGCCTTTATAGGCTTCTAAACCCAGAGGTTTACCTTCTGACTGTAAAATAATTTCCATGAAAAGAGAAATTCAATGCACATGTGTTATTTTTTTTCATCTCAGATAACTGAAATGTTACATTTTCTTTAGCAAAGATGTTTAGTCTAAATTTAAACCTGTGAGCTATGAATACATGATTTTACTTGCAAGGGAGACAATAAATAACATGGTTTTTCTTTATATTAAAATGAAATAAATGCCAGTTTTGAAGGATGATGGACATAAACCACTCAGCAATTGATGAGGTCACAGAAAATTGCATCAGGTAGACAGACGTAAATTGTATTCTAATTGAAAGTAAAAAGTCTCAGATGAAGTTAATTTCATTTTCCCAAATTTAAGTCATTCTTGTTAATGATGGCTTTTGCCACTGATTAATAAAGACAACTGGTACAGCAAAGGATGTCTTCAAGCAGCAGCATTCTTTAGGTGACATTAGATGTGGCTATAGAATGACGCTCAGGAGCCAATGACACATACTGTCAATGACATCACTTTAGCAAAAAAAAAAAGAAAGAAAAACTTACTTCCCACAAGAAGATATTCCTTTGCTACATATTATAATTCATCTCAAATAGGTAAGTGTAGAAGATAAACCATTTAATAAGTCATGGTCAAGCCAACCATGTATATATCACAATAAGCCAATATAAAAGAATTACTCACATGGGATCAAAATAGCATAGTTTTAAAAGATCTTTTGCTTTGGAGGTGGATTTCTGAAATGCCTACTGATTACTTATAAAAGAATGTACGTACAAAATGGACCTGCTTTCCAATTTCCTAGAAGGCATTAAAAAAGGAAGAATATTGCTCAGGATGATAAATTTAAGATAACTGTGAAGCTACTTTAGAATGTTAACTTCTAAGCTCTGCCCCAAATTTAATGATGATTACTCTCAATATCTATATTCCATGTAGAACTGGTTTAAATTGACATGGTCACCAACTCAAGTGTACAAAAAGGGGCATCTTCCTTTTTTAACTGAATTCACTTTATTGCCCCACTGCTCGTCAGGTAGGGAAATATATGGCCCATGAAGGATGCTTGGTCATTCCAGTGAAAAACTCATTTTTTTTTTTTTTTTTTTTTTTGTAGAACTACTCTGCCTTGTAAACTTCTCAGGATTCTAACCACCAGCACTCCTTTTCCTTCTCCTTTAGGAATCTCAGTGACATGATAGTGAATGAAGCTTGGAAGCCTGAGAAAGAAAAGGAGGCCAACTTATTCTGTCCTCCTCGTCCTGCATGGAAGAGTAACCTTCTCATCAGATGCCTATCCTTGTGGAATCTGCTAATGATAACCATACCTCTGCCAGAGCTTCCAAATAGTAGATTTGGGACTTGGTCCACTCAATCTCAGAGATTCTTACAGTTCACCAGACCTCTTGGCTGCTTCTTCCTGCCACCTTACCCCAACCATGCTAGCCAGGGCATCTGTGAGATTTTCCCTTAGCCTATCACCTAAGTGCCTCATGCTAAGTACTGCACTCTTCAGATGCCATGTTGGACACAGGGCATCTCTCTATGAGGTTTGTGGCCACCCTAACAATACCCTGGGTGTAGAACTCTGTTCTTTTATCCTTCAAGAATATTCCAATTACTCCACTGCCCTGGCCATGGCCACTAGGCTTTTTTCAGAGAACCATGCAGCTCATCTCTCTAAATTGCTCTTTCCCACATACAGTAGGAAGGTTAACTTCTTTGGGGAGGAAAAAAGTTCTTATTATGCATTCTTGTCCTTTCTATAATTTATTCATCCAGGCCTCTAGGCTTTTGCTTCTATTTAAAGCCAATTTCTTAGAATTCTATTCTATGTTTGGATCTCACCGGACAAAGTCATTGCTTTTAAAGATGCATATCTATGCTATTAATTTTAAAATATCAACTTAAGTACTCAAAAACCAAACAATTGATTCTTTATTCTTTCTGTAACATGCTTAGCCTAAGGGCAGTTCATTTGAAAAGCCCTGGACTCTGCTTAAAAGGAGATGTGGTGAGCAGAAGTAAAAGAATTTGAAAAACCAAGCATACATAGTTTAATATCAAAATATGGCCCCATTATACCTAACAATTTATAAAGCACATTATTTTGCTCATGCAGGTTTCTGTCCAAGGTGTTCTTATGCCTTTCTTCACCTGTGAACTGTTTTTCACCTTCTGGACCTATGTCACTTTTTCTAAGAGGCATTTCTAGCTCTCCCATGGCCAGGTTAAATCAGCGCCACTGTTATTCTCTCTCATGTGGCTCCTTCCATTCAGAGTGGTTGTCATAATTTGTAATCACAAATTTACTCTTATGTCCCCACACTACCAGTCTATACATCAATGTTAATAGTGTGGGTCTTTTTTTATTTTGCCCACTGCCAAATTTCAAGCACTTTTTATACTTCTGGCATATAGAAGGTGGTCAATCAATATTTGTGAATAGCCATATTATCTTATTGGTTTCTGTCATAGATTCTGTGAGGTTAAGAAGGCAAATATTACCTTAAAATGGAGGACCTTTAGGTTAACGTATGTGAAATGGAATGCATCAGGACATGTTATATCACAGAACTGGGATCTACGCTTTGGTCCTGTGAACTCTAGCCCACCACTGTCCATTGTACCACATCCTTGTCCACTGTCATCTTTCATAATGGCTTGGAATCTGCCTTATAAAGAATTCTTAGTAAATACTTGCTTAACAAGGCAAAACATTATATTTAGTAACAAAAAAGAATAGTTTAATGGAAAGAAAACAAAAGACAGGGTTTAATTTTGAAATGAGAATAATATGTGACCCAATAAACCATTCTGATCATTATTTTAAAGATTTTATTCATTTGACAGAGCAAGAGAGTGAGGGACCACAAGCAGGGGGAGCAGCAGAGGGTGAAGGAGAAGCAGGCTCTTCACTGAGCAGGGAGCCCAATGTGGGGCTCAATCCCAGGACCCTGGGATCATGACCTGAGCCAAAGGAAGATGCTTAATTGACTGAGCCACCCAGGTGCCCAATCATTTTGATTATTAAACTGAATGACATTATTATAATATCACCATGATGGGGTACAAAACATTTTCAAAAGGTAGTCAAAATACTTAATTTATTTGCAAAAGTTTCACTTCCAGAATAACATTTTATAGTCTTCTTTTTAAGAAGATATGAATGGGTTCTTATCTATAGATGCAAATGCAAAAGCCAGTCTATTTATAGATTGGCCAGTTGACAAGCCCTATGAACATGGAGGGACATTTATAATCACCAGACAAAAAATATACCCAAGTGGTAACTGGCTCTATTAACCTTCAATTCACTCAATATATATTCTCAAAGCCACAATATCTCATGAGCATTTAGTAACCTTTACTGATCTAGTTGTATTCTTTTCACAAATGCAAGAGATTTCAATTTATAATATTAAAAGCCTTCTTTTGAAGTTTGATGTTTTATTTTTTTAATTTATTCACATTTATGTATGGCTGAATGTACCATTATTATATAAGTTTACCCAATTTAATCTGTATAATTTCCACATTTATGCACCCTTTAACAGTCTTTCAAAAATGCCTTTATTAGATTAATGTATTATTGCTATAAAGTATGTTAAGATATGCACCCTGTATGATTGATACTTCAAAATAGCCTATTCATCTGGATGCTTTATGTAGAAAAATGGTACTCTTCATCAAAAAGTGTACACTTTATTGTTAGTCACACAAAGCAAAACTGAAATGTTTCCCCAAAAAAGCTTATAAGATAAATCATTATTGGCATGAGTGGATAGTCATGAATGAAAAGTGTTTTTTTCCCCCTTCTCCGAAAGCTTGCTCTTATTATTTAGAATAAAGCACAGCAAAGTAAAATGAGAAGATATGAAATAATGAATGCACTAGAGGAGGTCAATCATAATTTCTTATTGTCCTTTCCAAAAAGGGAAGAATAGGGGGAAATGAAAGAAATCATCAAAAGTCAATTACGTATTTAACAGATAAAAGGAAATATGAATTTTAAAAACAGGACAATTATTGTCAAGAGGTGTTATAGAAATAAACATTTTAAGTTTGTTACTCCTTTTAGAAAGCTATATAAAACCAATAGATTACAATGGCTAGAAAGAATATTTTAATTCCTTTATAACAATGCGGAAGCAAAGAAGATACATGCATGAAAATAGGAAAGTACAAGAAAACATCTACAAGTAGCTATTATAGACAGTTTTAAAAGCACAGGCAATACTAAAATATGAACCCCAATATTAATTCCCTGTTCAAAAAATAAAAACATGATGAGATAGTTGAACATGCATGGCATAAAATAATGTGCGTAAGCAAGCCTAGGCTACAGAACATGATAAATGCAATGGTTAGAGAGGTGGGCTTGTGGCAACTTAAAAACCCATCTTTAAAGACATAGGCTCCAGATCTATGTTCTGATCTTGTTTCTACCACTTTGCAGTTGGATAATGACAGACTAGTTATGTAGCCTCAATGTCCTCATCTATACCATAAAAACAATAACAGTTTGTACCTCATAGGATTGTTGCGAAAATCTGAAAAGTTAATTCTTGGGCAGCGCCTGGCATACAGTAAGCAATCAAGACAGTTCTTGTCACCACCTATCATCACTTTCTGTTGGAAATATCTTACAACAATTTGATTTTAGATGGTTAAATTAAGATGAGAGACTAGATGTTTCTCATCGATCCAAAAATAGAATTATGCACATCACATTTTAGATAAACAAACTGCTGATGTCGTTGACATGCGTTAAGTAAGTATGTTCTCACTGAGCCCAATTTAGAACCCTGGCATCATTGTTCAGTGTACTAACCCTCCCCTGTACCTATAATGCTAATCTGATTTTTCTTGATTGCTTTATCATAGATTTGAATAAAGACAGAGCTAAGCAGTGATGAGTTGTGTTTTTTATTCTGTATGATGCTAGAATGTATTCTCCAAGATGTTATTATGCAGTAGCAATAATGATATGTTAGTGAAATAAATCCCCAGACTGAGAGATGTGCTGATTGATACTTGACTGCCAAAAATCTCAAAGTTTCTGAAATGTATATAGACATTGAAGGTTGTCAAAGCTTCAGTGATGCTGCTGTTAAAGGAAATTCTAAGAAACCCTCCAGTACCTTAGGAGCTCAGGATAAATTTTATGAAAAGTGTTTCAAAGAATATAATAATCATAATTGTTGAAAGTACTAAACCTAAATCCTCCTCCCTTTCTCCTTCTGTCCCTCCCTCACTCTCTCATCCCTTGCACACACACACACACACACACACAGCTATTCTCTCCCCCCTTTGTTTCTCTCTCTAAATACACACATAACCACTCATACATAAATATGCACATTCTATATACATATATTCAGGAAGGAATAAGGGTTCTTAAGCATGATGTTCATAAAGAAGAGGGGGAAAGAGAGGAGAATTAATTTCACATATTGGTAATATCTACCAGCCTCTGTGTTGACTGTAGTTTCTTACCAAAAGCATGGAAGATTGGCAGCAAAAACAAGACAAAGTAACTCTGAACTCTGGAATATCTTGTAGTCAAGATTGGAGGGAAACTGGGAAGTCTGCTCCTTCAGTAATCACCCTGGTTTCCTAATACACTCTCTCTCTTTCTCTCTCTCTCTCTCTCTCTATATACACACACACACACACACACACACACACACATATGCACCCTGGAATTAAAATGTAATATATAAAATGTAATATATAAATTATTATATATAGTATATGTTACATATAAATATAATATATAAATATAAATATAAATAAATATAAATATAAATATAAATATAAATATAAATAAACAGCCTGGAATTAAGATGGCTGAAACTAATATTACACTGTGTGTTAACTAACTGGAATTTATATAAAAACTAAAAAAAAATAAATGAATGGCTCTTTAAATATGGGAATGACCAGTTGGGAGAAGGATGACGGTGTCTCCATTATTCATTAATCCCTTCCTCTAGCCTGAGAAAATACTTAGAGTAGTTTAAGGATATATAGAAAATGATAAAGGAGCCCCTGGATGGCTCAGTAGGTTAAGCATCTGACTCTTGATTTTGTCTCAGGTCATGATCTCAGGGTAGAAAGATTGAGCCCCGAGTCAGGCTCCATGTTCAATGGGGAGTCTTCTTGAGATTCTCTCTCCTTCTTCCTCTGTCCTTCCCCTGGCTCACACTCACACATGCATGTACACACTCTCTATCTCTCAAATAAATAATTCTTAAAAAAAAAAATAAAACAATAGAGTCCCACTTATTTTTTAAAGGAAAGTGTTTTGTCAGGATGAAAACAACAGAAAACATTATAGATGAGAAAGAGAATCCTAAAAGGGTGAATACTTAGAGTGTTCTAGGACTAGAATAAATCTTAGAGGTTATCTGAGCTTCCTTCCCATTTACAGATGTAGAAATGGTTGCCCCAAGGTGTTAATAATTCTTAAGTAAGGCCACAAAACTAGTTACTGGAAGAGCTGGTATGAGAAATCAGGTGTCAATATTTAAACTTAATAGTGTCTTCCTGCTGCCTCCTTAATGACTTCGCTTGAAGATTTCCAAGCTACTTTTTTATTCCATTGTTCCTCAATGGGTTGGGCGGTAGATGAGGGAGACAGCAATAAGCATCAGAAACCCCAAAGTGAGATGCGAAAAGGACAAAATATTCATTCATGGGCAAGGAAGTCAGCTGCCTATCTCTTTTTTGGCAAGAAAGACTAAGTCTAAGAGTTGAGTGAACTTCCACCTCAGAAGCAAGCAGATGGGGAAGAAATTTCAAACACTATTTCAATTCAAAGACTACATCTTATAGCATGTCAAACACTGTTCTTGACTCCAAAGACAGGGTGCAAGGATGCAGATGATGTACTGTTCCTGCCTGCAGGTGTTCCCAGTCAAATAAAGGAGTGATAAGAAAACAATTATACTATAAATTTATAATGAAGTATCCTTTCCATTGTTTTTCTTCAATAGCCTCTGACTATTCTTTCCTTCATGAATTATCATCTAATTATGATCTCTGTAAACCTTTTTTTTGTTTGTTTGTTTGTTTTTTTTAAGTAGTAGCTAGATGACCCACACTTACCCACAAGAAAGTTGTAAAGAAACACAGCATGGTGTTGACTTTACAGTAAGAATTTACAAAGGTTAGCCAGGTGGTAGTAAAAACAAACACAAATTTTTTGGGGAAAAAAAAAACTACTTAAACATTCAAATTGGTAAATTTCAAGCAGTTCTGATTCTATAATATAGCTGGATACATGAACTTATAAGTTCAAAATTTATTTTAATAAATATTCATAATATATGCACTTTCTAACATCTCTTTGGTATCATGTGCATTCTTGTCTTATTTATGCATTATCAGACAGACAAAACTCATATTCAAGGACAAAGGGTCTAGTAATCTGCTACTTGGTCCTACCAGAATTTTGGCATCCCCTGGAGGTGCTAAAAAATTGAATGTTGGATCCATGTAATCATGCATGGTCTAGTGAACACTGTCAGAAAGATCATGACAAAGCAAAAGAATAATACTTCAAAACAAAGAACTAACCCAGAATTAAAATTCCAAATTAATCTGACATCCTTCACTGATCAGATTAGACTCTCCAAATCAAGACTGGAAGCTAGCCAATTTCCCTTAATTTTCCAGAGGTCCAGGAACTAGCTAAGATTGGATTGGTGTCTGGAGTGCACAGCAAGCTTTAGACTGAAATCAATAAACTAAATTTCTAAACAAGTACTCACTTATATGAAAAATCACTTATATAATATCAGTAAAGTATCAAGAAGCAGAATTTTAATTCAAGATAAAAGTAAACTTTTAAATATGATCACCCTAAATATAAGAAAATATCCCTTACAAAAGCATTTAAAGTAAATGCATAACTATGCATCTTTTTTCCATACTTATGTTTTACATGTAAGCCCCACTGCTATTCTTCTGCTTTTGGAAATAGAGTAACTGCCTAAAAACAATTTCAAATGATTAAACATACACACACACACACACGCACACACGCGCACACACGCACACACATAATATTTAAAAGAATCTAGCAATTGAAATTCCTCCAATTCATAGAAACATTCCACCTAATTCTCTATCTTCCTTATATTACGTATAAAGATATTTTATATTTCTGAAAATCATAATATATTTTTTATAGAACTGCCATGAAGAGAAAGCTTTCTAAAAACTTTATCGGTGTAACCACCTCAATGCAGAATAATTAATTAAATGTTTATCATGTAAATTGTTTTTAAATTTGGCATTAGAACAACTTGAAAAACTAACAGCATTGTATCATTCTTAGGTATTTTAATCCCACAAGTGTATGCAACTTAAAAATTGAGAATACCATCAAGAACAGATTCAATTCGGGAAGTCAAATATTTTATTACATTTATATAAAATAATCCTTTTAACTATTTTTTGCTTTATGCAAAATTTCCTAAACAATTAGAAACTACTAAAAGAAAACAAAGTTTTGGAACAAAGAAAGTCACTTACACAAGACAACATTACATCAATAGGGAATTTGGTGTTCTGCATAAAAAAATTTTAATAGCTTTTCTAATTAAAACTCACCATCATAAAAAATTAACCACTAAATTTAATTTTGTATTAAGTATACTGTTTTACATCATTTTTATTAAAAACATGTTTTATTAGATTTTTCAACTAAATTAAATGGTGAATAGTAATTGCTTTTATTGCTGCTTTATATGCTTTAATAATTACTTGAAACTATCCCATTTGGCTAAATTAGATGCAATTTTAGTTACAAACATACTTTTAATAAAATTTTATTCACATATATACAGCAGTTAGAATGCTATGTGTGTGTGTATGTTCTAAAATTAAATCCAAATGTGTGCAGTACTCAGATAAAAAAGACTGCAAACAGATTGTAAAACTTAGTAGATGAGTGGAGGAACATTTTCAGAAGTATTAAAAAATTGCAGTACACAACAATTGTCATAACTAAGAAAACAGCATTAACTGAAACCCATGCATATCAATCCTCACTCAGAAGGTAACAGTGGCCAAAAATAGCATTGAGCGTGACCATATCCACGTGACTCGATACTCTGGAGACTGTTGCCATCTTGACACTCCAGAACTGCCAGGTACAAATGTGAGAAGTATAAAAGTATGTTCTGGAACACTGGCTCCATGCCTTTTCCACGTGATTGTCTTAGTCATCCCATTTGAAGTGGTCCCATGAATCTGCTGTGCGTTTTGTTTTGCTTTTTAGTTATATTCCTCAGGTAGGAATCTGTGCTGCCAACTCAGTATATAATCTAAATTAGGACGGGGTGCCTACGTGGTCAGTCAGTTAAGTGTCTGCCTTCAGCTCACTGGTTTAGGTCCTGATCCCAGGGTCCTGGGATTAAGCCCCGCATGGGCTCCCTGCTCCATGGGGAGTCTGCTTCTCCCTCTCTCTCAGCCCCTCCCGCAGCTCATGCTCTCTCTGTCTCTCTCTCTCAAGTATATAAATAAAATATTTTTTAAAAAATCTAAATTAGGATGGAAGAAAAGTAAAACTTCCACTACTATATCTCTTTATCCAGTTACTTATCTCACAACTAATTTATTATTTTTAAATTTACTCCTTTCTGTTTTCACTTAAAACAGGGCTATTTATGGTCATTTTACAAATGTCTGAGTCAAGCTATACACAATGCACATGGGTATACATCATTGTTCTGAAACAGAAATCTCAACTTCAAAAACAGTTTGCTTTTTCATACTCTTCATGTTCTAATTTATTTTAGAGCTTGAACTATTAGGTTAAACCTATATGGCAATTTCATGAGGTAAAGTTTACATGTCATGTTCATGCTTATAATCCCATTGTGTAGCTCATTCTTGGGTTCAACAGGTATTTGTTGAATGAATAATGAAATATTGGGTCTCTCACTACTTACCCTTACCTAAGTATGTTCAAGGCTCTAAATAACGTACTTACTAAATTTTACATCTGAATAGGACATTTGCCTCCTTTTTGGCTAACTAGCTCCCAAATATGCTCTAGGGGGTTACTGCTGTATCATATGTCATAGTAAGAAGCAAAGCTCTCCATTACAGAATCCAAAGGGGCTCAAAGAATCTTGGAAAAGTATTTCACATGGAAATGTTGTTTCAATGGGTTTGTTACTAACACTTTGGAAGTCAGTACACTATGGATTATTATAAAGGAAAAGTGTTCTAGACTAGTGTTAACAAATAAAATAACTGCATTCCTGGAAATAGAAATTTAATCCTAGATTCTAGAGAGGGATATTTGTTCTAGTCATTTGTTCTAAACAAACTAGACTTTGAAAGACTAAGTAGACATCAGTGGGATTCAATTTTTTTTTTCTAACAATTGAAAACAAGATACTTTTCTGACTTTCAGAAACTGTCTTCCGACCTTTTGGATCCTGAAAGCCAGGTTTTTAAAGGAAAGTTATGATTTTACTCAAAGATATGCAATTCAAATGATTAGAATGCAGAATACTTACCTATTATTTAATTAACCTATAAGATATTTATAACCTATAAAATATTTTTCACTAAAGTGATATTTATGGTAAACAATTTTCCTGTTTTCAGCCATGATCTAAAACCTAAAATTCTTCAGTTTCTATAATTAAACATGATTGTATGTGTATGTATGTGTATAGATTACATATAATATACATTATATATACGTTGTAGTTTAATATTTATATGCAGGTTAACCACTAAGTTCCAATTCAATTTTTTTCTGTTTCTCAAAAATGGTCTGACCAATTGAAGCATATTAAAACATTTCTAGAATATAAATATGCAGAAAGGGGGAGATTTTTAAACTATGTAAATGAACTTTGCATTTCTCATGATGATAGAATTACCAAACATATTTTTGAAAGAAAAAGTTGCCTTAAGTAGTTTTTTCCATCCATCATGTGTAGACCCTGAAGTATTAATGAACTCATTAAAAGAGTTCTTAATTCTCAAGTCCTTTTCCCTCTTTTTTGGTTTTAAATATTACAATCCTTTAGATGGCACATAAGATGCTGTTTGTTAAGGTTTCAAATGCATAAAGAAGTCATTGTTTGACACATGAATGAAGTACCAAATACTGCAAACAAAACAAAACAAAACAAAAAACTATTATAAAAAAAATCTCTACTGAGTTGAGAGACAATATGGGGACATGCTCCCAAGAGCAAAATATTCTGTAATGTCATGAACAAAATAATTTTTAAAATTCCACATATTTTTCTATTGCAATTCCTTACTTTAAAAGCTGATAATATGCAGAGTTAAAGGAGGTATCTCAACTTCACCTTGTACTCTCATAATCTTTAAAAAAAAGGGCAAAGGGGAAAAATACAACAATTTGTTGTGACTTAAAAAAAAAAAAAACAGAAATCCTCTGCTGATTATCTAATATTTTTGAGACTAATAAAGTACAAATATTCTCTTGCAAAGCTATCAATAGTATACAACATAGTATGAATTCAGAAAAGTAAAATGTCTCTTAGAAAAGTATACTTCTATCAAATGAAGTTGAATGTTTATTTTGAACTGAAACTTTCAAGTCTTTCTCTAAATGTGACACTTTTATTTTGCCAGACATCCTTTAACTTCAGACAACAACAAACAAATCAGCTGTTTGGAGAATTTTGAGAATTGAGAATAAAATAAATAATTAGGAAAAAAAAGAATACTTTTTGAGCTATGGCATGTTCCCACAAATTTCTAGAATCTGGATTCAAAGACAGAAACCTACATGAGCCCATTTCTACTTATAATCCATTTAAATGGATGGTAGAACAAGACACAAACTGATAAACACTTGAATAAAGAGCATCTTTCAAGTTCTTTGATCAGGAATGCCTTTTGGAATTCTGTAAACCACAGCCATTGCATAAGGGAGCCTCTTTCACAATTAGCTACTTATATTTCACGATATATTTCATGATAGCTCCAAGAACCTCCTACTTTATGATTAACTCAAGTGATTATTCAATCTTTAAGTGATTTTAGCTTACAGGTATTACTTGAAGTCTGCAAAAAAGTTTTACATAGCTTAATATATTTTACTCAAAATCAGGTGAAGGTGGCTAAAAGATACAAGCTTCCAGTTATAAAATAAATAAATTCTAGAGATATAATTTACATCATGGTCACTATAATTAATAATTCTGTATTATATATTTCAAAGTTGCTAAAAGAGAATATTCTAAAAGTTCTCATGACAAGAAAAAAATGTAACTATGTATGGTGATGCATGTTAACTAGACTTACTATGATCATTTCACAATAAATACCTATAGTGAGCCATTATGTCATATACCATAGACTAATATGATGTTATATGTCAATTATATCTCAGTATTTTAAAGGTAAAATAGGTTAAATACTTACTATGCTAAGATTCAGAGATTTTTCACATTTTTACCTTTATATTTTATTGACTTAGAGAAGCATTATAAGCTTACAATAAACAAAAGAAGCCGAATATTATACATCAATTTTTCCCTTTTCTAAATTCTTCATTCTGATTTGTGTCTTCTTGACCTTTACCTAATTATCTAGCCTGATGTCAAGAGACAAGATATTTCTCTTCTTTTCCTCTTTTTCTCCAACACACACAGTATACATGTATCCCTCAAATGAATTTATATTTTTTCCCTTGGTATTGATTAGATTGAAAATCTTTCATAAGCACAGTGAGGAAAAAAACTTTAAAAAGGAATTTTTAACTCTCCATTTTATATGATGCCTAACAAAAACATTGTTATACCTACCTGTGTTATAATTATAGGGAAGGATTTCTAAAAATCACAATATTTCAATTTCTTTACAATAATAAATTAATCATTTAGTATTAAAGAAAATAGAACCTTTTAATTTAAAATTTAAAATGTGGGCAGCCTGGGTGGCTCAGCAGTTTAGCACTGCCTTCAGCCCAGGGCATGATCCTGGAGAACCGGGGTTAAGTCTCATGTCAGGCTCCATGCATGGAGCCTGCTTCTCCCTCTGCCTGTGCCTCTGCTTCTCTCCCCGCCCCCACCATGTCTCCCACGAATAAATAAATAAAATCTAAAAAAAATAAAAAAAGAAATAATATTTAAAATGTTATATTATTCATATATTAAGCTGGGGTTCCAGCTGACTGTTAAAATATGAGTTTCACCAACAATTTCTCTAAAGACTTTAGATACATCAAACCCATGGCTACAGAGAAAGACATTTAACTGCCAAGTCAGAGTAAAGCAATATTCTAGACTCCACATCTGATACAGTGGCCACCATCCACATGCAACTATTTAAATTAACATTAACATTAATTAAAATTAAATCAAGTGAAAATTAACATTAGTCCCTCAGTTGTACGAGCAATATTTCAAGTACTCAACAGCTGCAGCATGGCAGTGACTATGGTATTAGACAGCATGAATATAGAACACTTCCATTATCTCATAAAGTGGACTGAATGAACTTCCTAGACTCTTCTCCAATCTTCACTTCTAAACTCCTCTTCATTGGGTCTCTTTAATCTCCATCTTACTGGATTCTTACCCAGACCCTCCTTCTCTGTCTATACAAGTTGTTCTCAACTTAGGGAGATATAACCCCCATGGGACATTTGCCATGGCTGAGACATTTCTGGTTGTTACAATCTGGGAGACAGATTTTAATACTAACATACTGAGTTAAGGCCAGAGACACTGTGAAACACCCTACAAGGCACAGAACATCCCCCACAACAATTAATGCTGTGTCCATAGTGTCCAAGTTGAGAAGTTTTGGACTAGACTATTCTAGGTTGATGCTGCATGTGGACTGCCCACCCAAAATTGGATTTGTTATATCACAAGTCCCTAGTCTCTCAAATATCAATGTACACCATGTACAAGAAAGTAATACACCCTAGATCCAGTGTATGTCTAGCACTCAGAGTCTTCACTATTTAAGGAAGATAGATACAAACTACAAGTATTACTACTATGAATTATTATTTTTATAGAGACTGGAATTTCCCCACATTGGTTAGATGAAAAGTAATCAAATGTGAGTGATATCATGTATACTTTTATTCCTTTAGATTGTATATTACATGAAGGTAGGGACCATGTCTTTGCTCACCATTTTATACACACACACACTCATATATATATATATATGCATTTTTATAATATACATATATATTAGTATATAGGAAGCTCTAAACAAAAGGTGACATTGTATGAGAAAAACAAGATACAGAGTTGTATAAACAATATAAACTTATTTTTATAAAAGAATGATAAATCTTCTGAGTATGTACATATGTTTGTGTGCATGCCTGGGTGTGTTCATGTGTGTATATGTGTGAATAAGTATAGGGAAAATAGAATGATACAGTAGTTCATCAATCCAGATTACCTAGGATAATGCTATTGTCAAGGGAAAGGAGAAATTTTTTGAAAAGTTAAAAGAATAGGTAAAGCTTATGTGTCAAATAATGATGACAAAATTATATTTTCATTTTTTAAATAATGGGGCAAGTAAGAACCACCTCTAGTGGAGCAACTGAGGAAAATCAAAAGCATAAGATCTATTCATTAATATAGCAGTTGTATTTTAGAAGAGAAACAGCTAATAAATAAGAAATATAATATTTTATACAATGATAAATCTTCTAAAGAATATTAAAATTTAGGTTTCTGGGGGGAGATAGTCCTGAACTCAAGAAAGATACCAGGGCTTGGAGAAATAAATTTGGGATTCATCAGAGTATAAATGGCATTAAAAGTTACATGATTCCATGTGATCATCTACATGAGAGTGAACATAGGGGAGGAGAGAGTTGAGGGCTGCACTCTAGGGCTCTCCAATGTGAAGTGGCAAGGATGAAAGCCTACCAGAGATGAGCAGAAAGAGTAGAGGGGAGAAAGCAGAGATAATGAGACAACTTTTTAAATGAGTTTTGCTGGAAAATATGTTGTGGGAATGGTGGAGAGAAATGGGACACTGAACTTAAGATCACAATGGGATCAATGGAGGCTTTCTAAAGATGACTTTCATTACAGCAGACTCGTATGTAGGAGAAGAAAAGAAGGGCTCGTAAAAGAAAACTCAGTGAGAAATGTGTGGAAAAGGCATTTATACAGCGGAAGACTTAGGCAAGACTTAGGCTTAGACTACAGAAGAAATGACAAGATATGTCCCTATTCTTGAGGCATACATCCATATATGATGAAGAAGCACTTTCCCTTCAGAGTAAATAATATTTGAAATTATTCCATTGAATTTTATTGAAATCAATGTAAATTTGTATCACATTAGCTATTCCCTAGCCAAAGATCCACAACTGACAACTTCAAACAAGAAAACAGTGAACTTCCATCATAGGACACAGCCTCTTGCATTCTCCAGAATTATAGACTAAAAAAGAGGGTGGTACAAATAAGCAAAACACACGAATAAATACAAATGGAGTGAAAAATATATCACTGATATATATTTCTGTTATTCTAGGATGTCAGTGCTAAACAATTTCCAATAAAAAATATGAATAAAAGATGTCCACTCATATTATAAAAGAAAAAAGACAACCAAACCAGAAAAATTTCATTCTTAGAAATTATGCAAGTAAATATCCTTTTTATCCCAATAGCTATGCTACTCTAGTGGGTGAGATGTTTTTTAAACCCAACCGATCAAAGTAAATAAATAAATAAATAAATAACAACAACAACAACAACAAAAAAGCCAACTGATCGATGCACTCCTCCTTCCTTGTAATTCATGCCAAAGACACCAATATCTTTTAGATTAATCTGAAGTGTGAAAAAGAAACACCCTTGCCACCATGTGTTTCGAACTTTTGGTACACTTAAAACTAGGGATTTCTTTTTTTTTCTTTTTTTTATAATTTTTTTTTTATTGGTGTTCAGTTTGGCAACATATAGAATAACACTCAGTGCTCATCCCGTCAAGTGCCCACCTCAGTGTCCGTCACCCAGACTAGGGATTTTTTATATCTTGACAGCAAAAACAGATCACTAACAGAAGCTAGAAATGCAGCAATCTTTTACAACCAGTTTTTAATAGCAAGTGTCAGAGAAAGCAAGAAAAAAGTTTCATTTCCCTACCTACAGATGTAGGCACAAAACTTCAGTCAAAAAAAAATTCATGTAAACTTGTTAATTACAGGAACAACAAACTAATGTTGAATAAAACTGGCCATTTACCTTCTATTTATTACCTTTCATTTTAACTCACAATTACCATAGTAAGGTTCAAATTTAACTTTCATACATAATTCTATACTTACAAAGATAGAAATCTACAAAGATAATTTTTAAAGATCTGTACAAATAGTAGACCTAAACAATTAACTTCCAGTCTACTTTCTTTATATATGTAGTTTTCTTCCTATCAAGAACAATTGGAAATTCAGGAATTGTCAATAGACCCAAGAATAAGAGATAATGATTTTCTTTTTTCCCTTTACAGCTGAATAAAGTAACTCAAAATCCCAGCAAAAATCTTCTTATCCAACTGGTGCAGCCACTCTGGAAAACTGTGTGGAGGTTCCTCAAAGAATTAAAAATAGACCTGCCCTACGACCCAGCAATAGCACTGCTGGGGATTTACCCCAAAGATACAGATGCAATGAAACGCCGGGACACCTGCACCCCGATGTTTATAGCAGCAATGTCCACAATAGCCAAACTGTGGAAGGAGCCTCGGTGTCCATCGGAAGATGAATGGATAAAGAAGCTGTGGTTTATGTATACAATGGAATATTACTCAGCCATTAGAAATGACAAATACCCACCATTTGCTTCAACGTGGATGGAACTGGAGGGTATTATGCTGAGTGAAATGAGTCAGTCGGAGAAGGACAAACATTATATGTTCTCATTCATTTGGGGAATATAAATAATAGTGAAAGAGAATATAAGGGAAGGGAGATGAAATGTGTGGGAAATATCAGAAAGGGAGACAGAACATAAAGACTCCTAACTCCAGGAAATGAACTAGGGGTGGTGGAAGGGGAGGAGGGCAGGGGGTGGGGGTGACTGGGTGACGGACACTGAAGTGGGCACTTGACGGGATGAGCACTGGGTGTTATTCTATATGTTGGCAAATTGAACACCAATAAAAAATAAATTTATATAAAAAAAATCTTCTTACCCAGCAAAATCACTTTGATAAAACTGTCCTTTTATAGAAATTGTTTTTTAATTACAATTTTGTCTTTTAGGAAAATTAAAACATCCAAATTACTCTTTTGATTATTTTTAAATGCTTAATTATTATAGCTCAAGAAAGCAAAGCTAGGAAACATCACAGAAACCAAAACTACACTGACACAACACGTTTTGTATTCAGGGAGCAAAACGTGGGCAAGCTTGATTTTTATAATTAACATCTGTTTATAAATCAGTCTGTCACCCTACTTTTGAACAAAGTACTTGAATCCAAAAATAATGAAAGTGGATAATAGAACCTGAGAATACAGAAAAAGTCCCTGTAGAAACATTAAAAACTGGCACAAGAGAATAAGATGGTTGTTTTAATACATTCTGACTCTGACTCAGGTTTTTGTTGTTTTATTTGTTCAGTTTGAAAGGCTTACCATCTTGCTGGCCATGAAGAGCCTGAGGACTTTGCATTCTTTCCTCAAGATTGGAGCTAAGATCAGAGTTCACAGCTGACATCCGTGTTGAATCGCTCATATCAAATTCATCACTTTCTATTGAACTTTCATCCTGAAAATGGTTTTAAAATATCATCAAGCATCATAAAATATAACATTCAAATAGTGACCATTTTATCTACAGGGTCAATTAGAGTTTAGCAAGTAAGTAAGCTTTTACAGAACTCAGTAAAACATGTTACATATTTATAGATCCTTGAAATAACAAATAATGTAATAATTTCTCCCTTTAAGGAATTTCAAAACTTGTGAAAAATCAATGTATCTATGTACAGGCAGATTTAAAAGGTAAAATAATATGTTTAGGACGGATATAGTTGGGGAATTATCCAAAATAATGAAAAATATATTTTTTTAATTAGTAAAAAAAACTTCCTAGAAAGAGTCAAATCACAAAATATAACATATGGAGAAATATGTGTTTTGAGTCTAAAAATAAATGACCTAATAAATATTATAAGAAAAAAAATCTTCGGATGCAATATGAAAACCTTAACCAAAAAATTGTCGTTGACAAGTAGAATGGATTCTAATAATTGACAAGCTTACATGGCTATATTGAAAATCCACATTTACTGAGAGCAAGTTTTATCACATCCCTTCTTTCCTTACAAGTGAATATACACCATAACACAAAAAGAAGTTCTAAGTAGAAATGTGCAAGATCCATTTGCCAAAAGCCAGTTCACTGAGTGGTGAAATTACCCAAAGGCCTGTTTTCCAAAAGCCCAATTCATCAAAGCCTGTCAAAAACTAACTTAATCCAAATCCTAAAATATTTTGCTGTAGCCATTTCACTGAAGCAAACTCCTGTAGGAGAACTAATTTTCGGCCAGTCGTACACTTATGTAGGCAGAACGGCCTGAAAACTGCTGTGACATACATATTGCAAGTATTTAATCAAAATCACCAGGTTTGACTTTAGTTTGTAAATGTCTGATCTGAAGGTTTAGCATTAATATAATAATTAGCAGTAGCTGTACTTGTAGTGCTATTTCGGTTCCAGGTAATTATTCTTTATATTTGTTCATTCCCTTCAACTTTATCACCACCTGTCCCAGGATTCATTGAATTTTACAGATTGAGAAATTGAGGCACAGAGCAGTTAAAGAATGTATCCCAGTATTATATACACCAGAACGGGGATTTATATGAAGTAACTCAGACTTGAGAAAATAGCTTCTTTGAATAGGAAGAGTTACCTTGGCTTCATAAATGACATCTTGGTATCAGCAAAGAAGTTGCTATGGTTAGGGGACAGGAACATTCTAGTAGACTAACAAATTGGCATTCTGATCCATAGGTCAGGTCAAGGTGATTTTGGTGTCCTTCCTTTACAAAAGGTCTGATCATGTCTGGGTCTACTGAGTAGCACTAGCTCTTCATTAATTCAGCAAGGAAATGCCACCCTGCGAGGCCTCTGGGCAATCAGCCACATAGACTTCTCCCGGCGGCATGCCCTCTCTCTCGGTACATTATGTTTTCTCCAATTCTAAATTCTAAGAAAATCCAAAGCATCTGAAATAAATATATATGTTAAAAAGAGAAAAAAATAACAATTCAATGTGCACATCAACATTATCAGTGTGTACCATATACATATACATACATATATATGCACACATAAGTAAGTGACATAGATATTTATTATATATACTATATATAGTGTCTACGATATGGTAGTATTTTAGAGCACATTCTTTAGAGCCAGACTGACTGATTTAGATCGAGGCTCTGTCACTTAGATGTGTTACCTTACATAGGCTACCTAACTTTTCTGTGCCTCAATTTCTTCATCTATAAAATGGAAATAATAGCATTAATCTCATAGGGCTATATAAAGATTAAGGAAATATGATAATATTTAAAGTAGTTAGAACAATGTCAGATATATAATAAAAGCAAAGCTGTTTAATATTTTTATGTAGAACATACAGGAAATTCTGCAGTATATAATAGGACTCATACTAATTATATTTTATGAACATTTACAAAAGTAAATGTATTTATAATGGTAAAGGTGACCAAAATGTGTTTGTAAAGTAGCTGTGTATTCTATATAAACATGGTCTTTAGAATCAGCATTTATTATATATACTACAAATAGCTAACAATATGTAATCCAGTAAAATATCATTTCCAATATATACCACCTGATATATATTATGTGTGCATGTGAATGCAGGTGTGTATGTAAAATGTATGTGTATGTGAGAATGTATGTGTGTTTAAAGAAAAACTAGACACAAAGAGATCACAATCTCTGATCCATAGAATGATTATAGAAAATGCTATAGCACATTATGAATAATCAAACACTCTTATCAGCACACTTTGTAAGAAATGTGGACAATAAATTAACTGGTTATATAACCAAATGTACCTGTTATGTATTTTATTTTTTAAGATTCACCATTCTATTTATCATCATAAGTGGCTTAATGATTGTGACTATCTTAAATATTTTCCTCCATGACTTCCTATGAAATATAATTCAGTTTTCATAATTCTACTCCTTATTAGAATATAAATTATCCAAAACCTTTAATGAAACTAAGTGCATGCATTCATTCTGTAAATTATATTCCAATTATTAAATGATTAGATTACTATCTTTTAATAAGAGGTGGCAAAAGTATATAAAGTATAATATTGTGGTTTTTTATTATCATCTTAGAAACAATGCTAATCACTCTGGAAAGAAATTACTGAAGATTTCTAAGAGTGAAGAATCATAAAACTTGATTGATATATTAAGTATTTTATTTTATTCATAATCATCTGCTGGCGACTCATCTAAATTTTTCCCTCTGTGAGTATTTTATTCTGTATGACAACCAGAAAGAGAGTCTTCACATCTTACAATGTGACCTTATTCCTTATGTTACTAAAATATTATCATAATGAAAGCCCTGGCCAACTATCATAGCATTTGCGTCCCTAACACTTAATTTTTAAAAATTAGAATAAATATTTTACTGTAATAAATAATTTTATCCCTAGTCTTTTTCCTTTTAAGACAGTTGCTTGAAATTCTGATCCCTGATCAATACCATATTTTATTTCAGTTTTCAATTCCAGATTTTACTTCAAAAGAGTCTGTACCATGTGACTCTTAATTTCTATTGCTATTGCCTTAATCTCATTTTCCCATTTTCTGAACAATTAATAATAGTCTCCTAGTTTTCTACCCACCTCCAATCTCTTCCCCACCAGTCCTATTTATCGACTACTACTAAATTAATCTTTCTACTTCAGAGAGTGCCTCTTCTCTGCTCATAAATTTGCAGCTATATTCAAGTCAATCCAAATATACCAAGTAATGTGTAAGCTGCTCAATCAAACATAAAGGGTTTTCCATAAGACTGCTTGAAAACCACTCTCACCAATCTCATCTTTGTTCTGTTTTTCATTTGCCTTATGCTCAAATCAACTCAAAGCCTATATTATTAGCCTTTCTATGAAATGCACCACCTCAGACTTTAGTGTGCGTGAGTGTAGTTAATGTTAAAAGTTCAGATCACCAGGTGTCACACACTACATCTAGAATCAGAATCTTGGGGTCGAGGTCCTGCAACATGCAGTTCAATAAGCTCCATGGATGTCACTAATGCTAGTTTTTAGCCAGTAATGTTCAGAAAAACATTCTGTGCTGTTGGAAATGCTCTATAATATCCCCTATTCAGCAGATAACTACCAGCTATGCTTGGCTATTGAGCTCTTGAAACATGGGTAGTGCAACTGAAAATCTAAAAATTTAATTTTAGTTAATTTTAATTAATTTTCGATTAAAGTTAAATATCCACATGGGGCTGGTGTGGCTACCATATTGGACACTGAAGATCTGACAATTCTTCATTGTTGGATCGTGAAAATATTTTCAATTATTCACAATTATCAATGTAATAAACATCCTAATACATAATTTGCTTCATTCATCACATCCCTTAATACAAATTTCTAGTCAAAGCATATGAGTAACTTTTAAAAGTTTTTAATGATTATTGCCGAGCTCTCTCCCAGGAAATTTATCCTGGTTTAAACTCTGTCGACAGTTTATAAGAAGGTCAACTGATCTTACATTGGATAAAGTATTTTGTAATCCTAAAGAGATCCCCATTCCGTCTTTATTTCTCTAGTAGCATTTAGCATCTTCTCATATATACATACCTTCATTACTTACTGCCTTTATCCCCCCAACCCCTGACTAGAGGTTAAACTTTATAGGCAATATTTTTGTCAATTTACTCACTGTTTATCTCTATTGTCTACAAGAAGGCCAATCACATAGAAGGTACTCAGTAAATATTGGTTGAACTAATTGAATTCACACATTAAAATTTAAATATACCTGAGCACAAAGAACTATCTCACTTGAATTCCTTTTCAGTATGATTTACTTAACCACTTTCCTATCTTTCAATAATCACAACTTCTAGAATCTTGCAAATAATCTAGTCGCTTATCTGAATATTTTTAAGGCTGTGTATATCCAATTGGTATCTTCAAAATGTAAGGCTGAAAGTTATTTTCCTAATCCAGTTATAAATTAAAAGGATCCACTTCCTTTGTATGAAATACTTATGATTCTTTAGAAGCCAGAAAGATTCAGCATATGTGGGCTGTACTGTTGGCACAAAGTTGATCTTACTTTTTAGCCTAGAAATAAATGTACCAACATCTAAGTGAGCTTCCTACAAATAATTTGACAGCTCTAACTAGTTTATGAGGTTTTAAATTTTTTCCAATTATATAATAAATGATGGGAATAATTTTTCCATTCTCTGGGATGGATAGACATTAATATTTTTTAGTTGTCTCTCATGTCTTTAACCCAAAGATTTTATTACTATTTATTTAATCATTTATATGTAGCCATCTGGTAATATGAAATCCAAACTGCCACTATACAAATACAGATCTTCTCATGGAATATATCCTTAATAGTTTTTTAAGATAAAATGATTTTATAAATGTAGTTTTAAGATTAAACCTGCTTAAATAAAGAGGAAAACAAAAAGATGAGTTTTATCAAATAAAGCTCAAAAAAGTAATATTGAAAGAATTTTATAATGCTTCACCAAATAATGCTTTATTTGAAAAATATTTAACCACATTTCCTGTTCTTGAGAAATTTCAAGAAGGAGTATACGTATTAGCTTGAGAAACTATTCCTATTATTGATAATCTGAATGTGTCCATTGATTAATGTCTACTAACTAGTTAACAAGGACTTTCTAAAGCCCCTATTGTTATAGGTTTTTGGGGGAATACATATAACTTGGTCCTTGCTTTTGGGATACTTCCACCAAATTGAACAGTTGATTAGTATCCTAGAGAATATTCAACAAATGTGCATTTGTGTCTAATACATGCCAGTAAGCACATTTCTAGGTACTTATTGTACAAATTAAACAGAATGGTTTGAAACATCAAAATACTTCTGATTAGGAAGAATCACCACAACTTATCTCTAGAAAATGCAGAGAAGTAGACAAACTAATATATAGAATAATGAAAAAGAATATTAAAACGTATGAAAGATTTAGATGGTGGAACAATGATTATACTTGAAATACTATTAAGTGACTTTTTTTTTTAACTTCCAGGCAAAATAGCCTTAGTCCTAAAGGCTTGGACACTTTCCTTGGATTTGGGACACTTTCCCCTGAACTTTCTAGCACTTTCCCAAGGCCAGCTTGATGGCAGTCCATTAAGGAAAATGAGTCTTTCTTGGGAATGAACACATTCCCACACAGCATTAAGGTAGGTGTGTTGAGACAGGGACTCTATCAAGGACTAGAAGTTTCTGCCCGTTTCTCCATCTGTGCAATCCTAGTGACATTCTTTTCATTAAAAAATAAATTACCATCTTCAAAATGCCGTCATGCTTAATACAATAGTCATGGTTATCAAACTCTATTCTGACTTGGAAGTAGATATTTCCATTTTACCTCATCTTGCTGTGAGTTTAGCAGCTGCAGTTTCATGTGCTTCATATAGGCCATGGTAATTGGCATGTTGTAGTCAATCATGCTGGTCACCAAAGTGGGAGGTTTTCCATTATCTGTAATAAAACATTTTTAATGGGTATGAAAGTAATTCCGCATTCTACCTGTAATTTCAGAATGATCCAATTTGTTCAAATTGAAATAGGATTCTAGATACCAGGTCTTTAGGAGATTGGTAGCATTATGGATGGATTGCAGAAAAAATAACTATACAAAAGTGTATGGGACAAATAAACACTACAGATAAATTAGTTATTTCTAATGACAGGGAAGCTTTTTGATACCCCAGCAACAATGGTGGGTGAAAATCATATAGTGATTAAGCACAATTATTTGTATTTTTGTATTTTTTTCTCCTTTGCTGCATACCTACTTTAGCTATGTGCTAGTTGAGTGAAAAAGAAAATTTGTATGTTTTTTTCATTTTTCTTTTTTTTGTCTATTCATTCCCCAACACATGGGAATGAACTAGCCTAAAAGTACCTTTGAGACTAATTTAAACTCTGAGAGAAATTGATAGATTAGAAAAACCATCTAAATAATTTTTAATGAGAGCTAAGGACAAATTGTAACGACGTAAACATTTTAAGTGAAGGAGCTCCACGCTACTCATCACTTTCAGAAATAAGGAATTGGTAGATTTAAAAGGACACCAATGGAACATCCATTTCCTTGCTAAGTACATTTAAAATACTATGGAATACACACAATATGTGAAAATTAAAACATTATCATAGGAAAAAAGTTAGTTGCCACAGTCAAAACTGCCTTTCTTCTGAAAATGGGCACAGAATCATTCTGTAAGTAGATACTCAATATTCACTGCCTCCTACTCAAATAAATGAGATGATCTGACTTGTTGAACTGTTTCAGTCTACCACATTTTTATAAAAATGTGGGATATGAATTGACATTATGAATAAAATTACTTTAAATCTCACTATTTGACACTGTGGCTACCTTTGTGATCTGTTCCATCTGGGTTTAAATGCATTCTTTTCTGGCACTCTGAGCAGCTCATTAGAAACCGTGTCACCGCTTCTCTTGGTAGGAAGGCATAGCTCTCTGAAATCTGAAATGATTCACAAAATAGAGGTGTTATTATATAAGCTGACTGAGCATGAGTCAACAGAAATGATCATTGTATTTCCAAATAAGACGCATTATTCCATAATGGCAGGAAGCACAATGAAAGCATGCACTGCATACCATGCATCATTTCAAGAAATATCTATCCAACTTGATTGCATGTCTCTTAATAATAGCTAATAATGTGATGTGGCGAAAAAGAATCAACCACATCTGGATGGATATCTGTTTATATTTCTGCATTTCTTTTAGGAAAAGTAATCATAATGTGCAGATATTCTAGTGAATTTTCCTTGTTAAAAATTGTCAACGTTGTTTTTAAAAGTACTGCTAGCACCATCATAGTTTTATCCAATTTTACATATATTTTTAAAAATTTAGCCCCAACTATTAACAATAAACTTTGGATTTTGCATTAATGAGCATTTCTTCATTATGGCTTTTCAAAACACTTTAATTGAAAATAATAGATAATTCTAAGAGAAATTATGTATATATTTACTGCAGTGAATCATCCCTTCCACAGAAAATGACACACCTGGAAATGCATTTTGGCCACTTATTCCATGTATTATCTTATGTCAGTATTTCATAATTTATGTCTACAATAGCTCACGCTGTCAGAGTAAGCTTTCCCCATACCCTATACAGAGCTTCTATTTTCAGAACCATGATCTAGAATCATATTAGAAATAAATACTTCTGTCAGAAAATTTTTAAATATTAACTTTTCAAAAACCAGAGTATTTCTCTTATCAAAGCAAGTAACTTCAGAAGTGAAGCTGATATATTGCTAAATATCTCTAAATAAAAGCAGACACTGACTGATACAGTGCTATTAAGGAGTGTGATACAGGGCATTAGTCTTCCACCATAGCACTAATGCTGGTACATAAAACATGAGATACAGAAGAAGAAATGAGTTGCAAATTAGTCGTAAATGCTACAGACAGTTGCTCAGATACATGCACCAGCTCTCATGAACACTATTATATTTTAATTGTAGAAAGGAAAGAAAATATGCATCTTATGTATAATTAAGTCCAAGTCTACAACAATTCCATTAATAGTGATGGGATTAATATTTACCTATTCAGGCTGTAGGAAAAAACCAACATTGAAGAAACCCTATGCACTAAAATCCAAAATTGTAAAGCATACTTTGCCTTGAATTTAATAATAAAATCAGTTTGCATCACTTATCCTGGATCAGGGCAAAAAAAGCCATAAAAATACCAAAAAGACAAAAAAAAAAAAAAAAAGAATACCAAAGAGAAAGTGTAAGTCCACAATTAAATCTATTGTGGATGATCCATACACAGGTAATTAAAATTCAACTCCAAAAATAAATAAATAAATAAAAATAAAAATAAAAAAATAAAATTCAACTCCACTAGAGTTTTTAATATAACTATCATTTGTAAATTAAGATGTCCAGTTTTTTAAAATGTGCATTTTTATACTATACAAAGAATCGTGAGAGAAAAGTAAAGAGAACAATTTAAAAGTGTTTCATTAAACTATTTAATATTAGTTTTCAAATAAGGAAATATATACACAATTTAAAATCTCACTCTCTCTTGTTATTTCCCTAACTACACACACACACACACACACACACACACACGAATTTGATTCCTATTTATCTATTTTACTGAGGGAATTCACACCTCTGCCTGATTTGTTTATCTGATTAGAGATCTTTTTTTTTTTCTGACTCTCTGAAAACCTATATTAAAATAATTTGAAGTTAAAAAAAAAATCCATGATGCATGCCTGGTCCCTGATATTTTAACTCACATGGAGTCATGGCTCATTGGAACTCTGTGGCTGACCATAAATTCCTCAACAAATAGCTTTTGAGAAGAACGTTCTATTGATTTTCATAGAGGATTTCTATTACATCTTTCTCTACTTATATAAAAGAGAAATCTTCCATTGAAAAATGATGGGCAAATGGTGGACTTGAAGACACCCTGCATATGCTTCCAGTGTCCTGATGCTCTCCACAATCTGCCTTCTTCCCAATGCTAATAAGGCACTTGTGTAGGAATCCCTTCTAGACAGATTTAAGACTAATCTCAACCATATTACTTGTCCTAGCATTACTTTGCTCCAAATCCATGTTTCAATAATCATTATTAATCATATTAAATTTATTTTATAGTTTAACTCCGAAAAACAGAGTACATGTAATGGTCACAAAGATGTTTGTGTTCATATGTACATGTGTACATGAAAAATATATAAATTCCCATTTTATATCTTAGGAAAAAAATAGCAAGTATTTTATCACATTATTCTCTGTGATGTTATTCTGACACAGCACTTGGTATGTCACTACATGTTAAAAAGTGGATAAAAGCACTTCCTAAGGGGTACTTTTCTTGGTGTTCAGAATCCATTCTATGGGGAGGCTTGCCAAGGCATCTTATTCTCCTTGAATCCTTTCTTCCTCACCTCATGCTTACTAGGCCCACAGACCACGGAGTCTTCTTATGCACAAGGACACAAGATCCCAGACATATCTCACACTCATTTATGAAATAATATTTCTCTTGCTATGGAGGTGAAGATGGAAAATAATTTCTTTTTCTTTATCTAGAATTTTTCCTCCCAGCCTTCTTTGACATTAAGAATCCTAAGCAACCTTCATTGATAAAGTTCTTAGAATATTTTGCAAAATGAAGAAATATTTTTCAAAAGTTCTTAAATTATGGTACATTTGAATAAATACATTTCATAATTAAAGCCCTGTCTTTTGATCCTGTTGGTATCCTCTGGTAACCCCATTTAGAGATAACACTGAAAGCCTACATGTGAAGCTTCTTTAGAAATTGAGGCAGGGGCTTAATGCCCTTATGGTTCCTTCTCTAGTGAAAGCTCCTGTTTCTATTTACTAGGAGTGAACATTTGAAATGCTGAATCAACTTTAAATAGATATTCATAAATGGTGAGAAAATTCAGGGATGTGTTCTAGGCTGTCCATTCATCAAAGTCCTAACATCTTTTATGCAATATGTAAGAGCAGTTGTAAATGAAACCTAGAAGTAAGGGACCAAAATTTTAAAATATTCTGACTTGAAATACCATTCTATCAATACTATAATTAATTATATAAAATGCTCTAATCATTCATAAGTGTCTATTTCCTTGACTCACTCTTCAAATCTAATCACTTATTTGTTTCTAGGATAGAAACTGAGCTTTGAATATAGAGTACAGAACATTTTCTAGAATGCTGGATGAGATTAATACTTTACTTGAAAATGTATTCTTAGAAATATCTTTATATTTTGGAAGGATAGAGTACTTACTTAGAATTTGCCCATGCAGAAACACTGCATCTTGTTAATAATAATAAGCAAAACAAAACACTAATGGATATTAGTCTTCCTCTCCCTAAACTAAACACTAAAAAGACAACTGCCTTATGACAAGCCACATATATTGCTTTTAATAGAAATTAACATCTAAAGGAAGGACCAGAACCTAGCCATATTGAAATTTATAAACTAATAACCAAACGCCATTTATCAGGAGGTACCTCTTTCATAGAAATGCTTTTTTTCCTGTAAATCCACACCTGTTTTCTTAGATTTATATAATGCTTTATATTTTTCATTGACTTTTTGTATCCATTCTTTTAGATAGTAGCTAAACAGATTTTACAGTAATTTTCTGAGAAGTGGATCAAGTGGTATAAAGAGATGAAATGAACTGCCATGGTTACATGACAGAGGATAAAACAGAGTTGGAAGTGTGGATCTCCCAAATCCTGGCCTATTTCTACAAAGTAAATGAATGGACCATGTGGGCTTATCCAATGGACAAATGTGTAGGGTCCAAGGAAAGCAGAAATCTCAAAATAGATTTTTAAAAATGGTCTATTTCAATAACACCTGAAGTATCAAAGCATCCTCTCAAGACAAAGTCAGCACATGTAAAACTTCCTTAAACGTAAGTTATGTCTGAGTATTTATTGTTACTTTTAACTCTATGGTTGGGGGGTGGGGATGTTGTGGCACAACAGATTTTTTTTCATGACTTACCACTTCTAAGGACCTTAAGTTCTCTGTTTTTGGACATCATTAATACTGTTATCAGTGAAAACATTACATTCTAAGTCCATTAAAATTGGAGTGCAATAATGTAGAATATCATGAATCAAATTATTAATACAAGTAGAAATGACCTCTCCTATCAAAAAATATGGTGATACTCTACATAAAAATAATTGAACTGCAGCATCTTTTGATAGATTAAACAATAAAATTGGCCTCTATTGCAAAGATAGCATGGCATTAATAATCTAATGATAAACAGATCCATCCAAATAAGGCCAGATGATCAAGTCCCAGGCACTGCTATTAATCTTCCACTTGTGGGTTAAAACAACAACAAACTACTAGGGACACATTTCTGAAAAGTTTACCGACAAATAGTATTATGGAAAAGAGGCTGGGCATGTCCCTGCCATTCTGAAAAAAGAAGAAACAATAATTTTTCAAAACCTTACAACCATAAAGCCAGATTCTGGCTTCCTCTAGACATAGTTCTGTTAAGGTAAAAATATCAGTGATCCAAAAGAACTGAAATAAAAGAGCGATTGTAGTTAAATTGGTTTGCAAATCTTATCTTGTAAATTCAGTAATATATAATTCCTAAAATTTTCTTATATTTATTTTTGAATAGTAGAGCTTTATCTTCAGAAGTAAATCTTTCCTACCTGGATCTGAATGCATGAAGTAACACCAAGTTAGGAAAATTGAAGAAATTAATCAGTTAATCAAAGCAATGTAATAATAAACCATTGCTTTGCTGTACTTTCTCAGACTGTGTGTCTCAGAGTTACATGATACAAGCTCATCTTATTAACCCAAGCCATAAAATTTTGATAGCAACATTGCTAACAGAGAAAAAAATTTTAAATGGGGCTATTTGTCCGTCTTCTTCCTCAGTCCCAAGCCTCTTCTCTAATTTTAACTGTTTAATTTCTGAACATTTTCAGAAGAAAGGTGCTCTAAATGTATTCAGCTTAGCACATATACCTGCAATATTCTGGTTTCTGACATGGTAGAGAATGGACAGTTCTCAAAATTAAGATTCTCATTCAATATATGACAACTATTACTCAATATTGCTGTTTTACACGAAAGGAAATGCTTCCTAAAAAATGCATGTGTAAGTTTTCCATTAATTGAGTCCTTAATAACTCGATTATACTAAGCAAATATTTTACATGAATTTTACCCTTTGATCCCCCCAACAACCCCAGGAATAGATTACCATCATCACTATTGTCATCTCTGTTCAAAAGATGAGGAAACTAAGCTTCAGAGAGGTGGTAATATTTGTCAAACGAGTAAAGAGGACTCAGGTGGCAATGTTTTCAGAGTCTATCCCCTTAATATCTATAATTTATAGCCTCTTCTGCTTATCAGCATCAAAGAGAGAGAGAGAGAGAGAAAGAGAGAAGAGAGAGAGAGAGAGACTCATCCATAAAGACTTGGAATATTAACCTCACAGCATAGGTTAATATCCTGAAATGTTTATAATGTTTCCCAGTGTGAGGTTCTTCGTAAGTTTAAGATGCTCTAACGAGTTTGAGGCAACCATTCTGAATACAAGGGGCAGTCAAACTCTCTGTATCTTGACTTGGGTTACAGAGTTCCACAAGAAACACATCAGACTGTATAGTAAAAATGCAGAGCTCCACCTGGAGGAAATTAACAACAGCCTGTTCAGCAGAATTGATGGCAAAAGTGATGAGCATTGCAACAGTATTGTAATACTTAACAGCTGGGAACTAAATGCATAGGACTTCAGCTTTTATTTTTTTTTAATTTTTATTTATTTATGATAGTCACAGAGAGAGAGAGGCAGAGACACAGGCAGAGGGAGAAGCAGGCTCCATGCACCGGAAGGCCGACATGGGACTCGATCCAGGGTCTTCAGGACCACGCCCTGGGCCAAAGGCAGGCGCCAAACCACTGCGCCACCCAGGGATCCCAGGACTTCAGCTTTTAATAGAAAGAACAAGGAGTATGAGTAGCATATTTCTAAGGGAATCAGAATTCCAATTATTGAAGGAAATCCACCAGTAGGGGAGTCATTCTCAGCTTAAGATGCAAGCTTTAACCGGTGAACTGAAACAGAGATATCACATGACACTGGTCAATCATAAACATTAGCAAGCATTTTTTAAAGCAAAGCAAAATGGCTAAAGCCAAAAGCTTAACCCACCAAAATCATGTCATATTGTCCTAAGTTCCCTAGCAAAAACAAAACAAAAACAAACAGAAACTAAATTAATGTTACTAAATACCAGTAATTTGGAAAAGTAGGAGGCAGTGCTAAATTTCATAAATAATAGTGAAAGGGAATATAAGGGAAGGGAAAAGAAATGTGTGGGAAATATCAGAAAGGGAGACAGAACATAAGACTCCTAACTCTGGGAAATGAACTAGGGGTGGTGGAAGGGGAGGAGGGCGGGGGGTGGGGGTGAGTGGGTGACAGGCACTGAGGGGGACACTTGATGGGATGAGCACTGGGTGTTATTCTGTATGTTGGTAAATTGAACACCAATAAAAAATTATTTTATTAAAAAAAATTACTCTTCAGCTTGCTGCCTAGGTATAGTGTGCTCCATTGATACTGAGCATCAGAGCAAATAAAATTGGTCTAATCACACTATTTTTAAAATTACTGTTCCTTAACTTTATAAAATGAATTTAGAGAATAGCAATAATATTTTTATTTTACTGTAATAATAACATTAAAAACATGTTTGTTGCTGAATACCATGCAGTACACTTTATGGAAGAATTTGCCCTTGGGGCCAAACTTTTGATATTTTCTCTTGAGATTCTGGGAAAAAATAATTTAGAAATAATCTCCTAGTGAAATTTGTTTATCTCATTATATTTAGTATTGTGATATTTATTATTGTGCTATTCTATCACAAATCACCTGCAATATACATAACTGGATAATACAACTATAGAAAATGTATCTTTAAAAACTAATAAAATTTAACTATAATTGAATAAAGCCTATAAATCTAAATGCTATTAAAGAGCTCATATTTCCTGATTCATAAACAGCACACCCTAGTCCAGAGAAACCTCTATCTGGGGAATGGAAGTCTTGGTTCACTGTAACATCTCTTAGTCATCAAGGGCTACTGTGCCTTTATCTACTTTACACACTGTGTATCTTGAATACATTTGGAAGGAGAGAATTAGGACTATAAAAATCTGCAAATGGTATAACATCTTGCTCAGAAATTTTTTAAGATATATTACAAAACTGAAATGTCTAGCCAATGGTTTGCCCTTATACTTACATGGGTTCTCTTTTACCCATTTCTCACATGAGAAAAGATAAGCAGGAAGCATCGTTGTACTTTGACAGGAGTAATTATTAATTTGCAAAGGTGCATATGGAAACTGTCTTTCAAAGATGAAGACGTTTTTAACCTAACGTTTACTTATTCAACAAACACCTACTGAATGCATAGACAGTATAATTATCCCTGAATACTGCTAGATATGGTTCTACACCACTAAAGTGCCTGGATACATCAAATTATTGGAATCACTTATTGGTAATTATTTGATTAATTCCAAAGTGATTCTGAAAAATGCTTTCATCCAGGCTCTATATAAATACTCTTAGGTAAATAGCACATGCATGGTAATAATCAATAAGACAAAAAGCCAGACATTTAGCCTGCCTATATCAAATCTGCATTCACTCTGGACCTCAACAATTTTCGCTTCAAAATCCTAGCTACTGTTTCTGAAAGATTTGGTGCTCTGTTGTATCTGTTTGACCTCTAGACATCTGCTATATGACCAATTGAATTCCTGTACCTTAATAATGTCTCCAATATGAAAACCAAGATGCTGCTACATCTTTTTTTTTTTTTTTTTTTTTTTTTGCTACATTTATATTTCAACCCCAAAGTTACCACTTCTCCCTGACAGGATTCTCAGATTTTATATGAGTTCCTAAGAATCCCGTACTACTGCTTGATCTGCTGTGATTCTGATACTATTCCCATTTGGTATTTTCAGTTCATAGCACTTTCCATGTGTCCTTTTCCTTCTTTCTTTTCTGAGCATTTTCTTCTTGGATCATTCATCAGCTCCCCTTGCTTTTTTTCACTTAGTTGAGGGGGATGGCCTGCCCCAATCTGGAATATCTAGTGTTGAGTTTTTATTATTTATTATATTATTTTTCACAACTGGAGGAATTTGATTTCTAATTTTTAAAAAAGCAACTGAGTATAACACGGAAAATTCAGATCATCCTTACATTTATTTGGGGCTTACTACAGTTTTTATTTTGCATTACAGATGATGGAAAAACCACAGTTTTTTCTACCACTAGGGTCTAGTGCTGATTTTTCAATAGGATTAATGTTGGTAGATAAAACACAGCATGGCCAGTTCAATATGAATTCCAGATAAACATGCAATACTGGGACAAATTTATATTAAAAATTATTATTTATCTGAAATTCAAATATAACTGGACATCCTGTGTCTTACTCATTAAATCTGGCAATCTCACAGGATACATTCATCTAAAATGAATGAAAATATGAATTAGAGCCTGAAAATTATTTAACTTTATTTTTTAAAGATTCGTTTATTTATGAGAGAGAGTGTGTGGAGGGGGTGGGGGAAGCAGAGGGAGAAGGAGAGAGAAATTTTAGCAGACTCCACACTGAGCATGGAGCCCAAAGCAGGGCTCCAGGTGGGGCTTGATTCACAACCCAGATCATGACCTGAGCCAAAACCAAGAAGGGTGGGATGCTTAACTGACTGCCACACCCAGGGCCCCATAATTTTAAATTTGAAACAAACTGCTTATTGGGAAAATCTAAGAATAAAGTGAGAGGTACAGTAGGCAGAAGTGATCATTGGAAAGTATGCAGGCAATCTGAAATCACAGTCCCTATTTAAAGCAGTGTTCTCCAACTTTTTAGACCAAAGTACAAGCATAAATATGTTTCCCATCATAAACTAGCACATACACACATTTCTATTTCCTATTTCTGATCACTTCTATTTCCTTTTATTTCATTTTTTGAAAGTGTCCACAACCCACTAAATTGACTTGCTAACTTGCTAATGGGTTGTGATACGTCATAAAAAAAAAAAAAGAAAGAAAAGAAAATTGGTCCAAAGTAGAAGAGTGCAGTCTGTCAATCCAAAGATTTTTGTTGTGGTGTTGAGAGGAGATGCTGGGTATGTGGTCAAATTTAAAATGAAGGCTGGCAACTCCAAAGAGGGTTTAAAGCAGGCAGGGATATTTTTAGACAGTTCGGGCCAAATTGTAGATAGCTCAAAGCAATCTGAAGACATGAAGCAAATGCAACGAATGTAATATAAGAGGAAGGAATGGTGCAAACAGCACAGTGGCAGACACAGCATCCTCCAGGGACAGGGAGATAGATGCTAGAATGGATGGCAAAAGGCAAAAATTCAGTTTCAGGGATGCCTGGGTGGCTCAGTGGTCAAACATCCACCTTTGGCTCAGGTCATGATCCCAGAGTCCTGGAATTGAGTCCTGCCTCAGGCTCCCTGCAGAGAGCCTATGCCTCTGCCTATATCTCTGCCTCTCTCTATGTGTCTCTCATAAATAAATAAATAAAATCTTAAAAAAAAAAAAAGATTGTTTCAGACAGAAGCACAGAAATGCACCCCATGATGGAATCCGAGGAGGTAAGCAGAGAGGTAACAGTATTCCAGGGCAAGGCAGATGAATGGAGCCCTACACCATTATACTTCAGTAAATCAAGGCCTAGGCAAACAAGATATAGCATGTGAGTTAATTTAATATTAATTAATGAACTTTTCCTGGAAACAGTTTTTGCTTCACTGATTACAGTTCAAACTTAGCTGTATGGCTTTGCAAAAAAGAACTTTATTCTCCTCTGCCTTATCTCTGCTATAATGATGCACATCTCTAATTTGGAGCTGTATTTTACAATAATTAAAATAGTCATCAATTGAGCAAATGAGACAACATCAAGAGAGATAATAAAATCAACTGGCAATACATTGCCAAAGTTGTGGATGCTATTTTTGTCACTTCTTATGTTAGAATATTTGCCTGTTAAGGAACAGATTGTCATAACAGAGAATTCTTATATTAGATGAAAAAAATGAGCAGATGGGCAGTGAAAAGTTTTTCTTCATGCATGTTTCCTAATAGTAAAATAAAGAGAATCCCTAAATATTGCATGTAAATAAAATGACTCAGCAAAGCAAATGCTTATACAATTACTTGCAGCATGACACGCTACATTAAAATACACAATTACACACATGGAAAGTGTGGAGAATTTGCTTCCTCTCTTGACTTCTTCTGAAGAGCATATATACTATGATATTTTAGTGTTTTTACTGGGGGCATAGGGGGAAGACCAGTTACAATTCGACCTTCTTGGTCTGGAATTCATCAGCACATTCAAGCTCTCCTTGGCTCTGACTATAACCCACCCTCTCTGTTAAAGTTTACTTTGAGCACATGCTGCTAGTCAGTGGGGACACAGTGCTTCTTTTGAAACAAGTACCTAAGAATACCAAAGTAGGCAATAATTAGGCATCTTAGGGGAAATGGGAGAAGTTGCAGAAGTTTAGACTTCACTACTTAGGGAGTCCAGTGAGTTACACAACCCTCATAGAGCTGTACAGGCAAGGCGCAGAGTCAGGAGATGCTAACCATGTGCCACAGGTGCAGAAATCATTGTCTGAATTCTTGAATTGCTCAACAACTAGCAAATAATGAAAACAATTTTTTGAGACACTAAGTAGAAAACTGGCCACATGGTTTCCTTTAGAAAATGTCTCTCAACTTGGAGTGTTCACTGTGCTGTAGAAGTGACCTGAAATAGAGAACAGGGTTGCATTCTGATTATCACAGGAAGCAGGGCTAGTGTGGCTGGAACTTAACATTCAGGCATAAGGAATGTTAAATGGCCTGGAGTATTTGAACAAAGCCATCTGCCTGCACAAAAGCCTATAGTGCCCAAATGGAAATATCGCCTTAGGTTATACAAATAATTATACAACTAATGGATACATAGGACAAAAGATACCATGTTTACATGTTCTTTTTTTAAAGATTTTATTTATTTATTCATGAGAGACAGATAGAGGCAGAGACATAGGCAGAGGAAGCAGGATCCCTGTGGGGAGCCTGATGTGGGACTCGATCCCAGGACCCCAGGATCACAACCTAAGCTGAATGAAGATGCTCAACCACTGACCAACCCAGATGTCCCTACATGTTCTCTACTAAAGAGAAAAGGTTCCAAGATAGAAATTTCTTGGTGAAAATTCCAAATTCTTAGAAGCAGTGGCTAGGTCCATTTCTTTTGGGATTCATCTCCTTTACCATTACAGTGGCTAAGGAGCAGAGCCATGCTCAAACATGGCTGTGCTGTATGCTGACTGGGAGAGGACATTCCCGGAAAAAGAAGGGGTGGAAAGGGAGAGAAATAGAATGGATAAACAGATAAGAAATAGGCTGGTTTTGTTTTACCTATCATGAAATTAAACTGCTGTTGATAAAGCTAGTGAATAATAAGCTCAATTCTGGGAAATTCAAGAATGAAGACCTGGAAAGAGCCAAGGAAGAGCACAGATGATACAAAGAAATAAATAGATCTTTCAAAATCTAGTTAATAGGAAGCTGTTTCTAACATTTGCCACCCCAAATAACTCCACATTTTTTAAAAAACAAGTTTCCATTCACTTCAGTATAACAATGTTTGAAGCAATTACATTAAAACCTTGAACTATATTATTTCTGGACCTCAAAAAATCCTTCAAATAATACATGCTCAACTCACACATATAGAAGTCACCTAATCCATGATTTAAATCAAGTCTGACTGACCTCAAAACCAGCACCATTTTCTACTACCTCATGCTAGTCATTCACATCCTATACCTTCTTCTTGTTATATTTTATCCCAATTAAATATCTATATAGGTGCACATATGCATATGATTGAAGAAATTCAGGAGATTTTATTTATTATACTATGACTGTACCCAGGAATACCTAGACCTCTGGATCTGACAGAGAATCACCCACTGGGAAGCAGGAATCATCCTGAGTAGTTGTAATGCTGCACTGGCTCACTTTCACCACAAGGGTGCACTGAAGTAGCAATTTCCTAGGCTGGACATAAAGGGTTAATGGTTTCTTCAAAAGGTTAATTCCCTTTCAAGGAATATATCTATTCACTGGGACATTATCATTTAATACAAAAATTATTAATGACACAGTTTGTGACATTAGTTGATGATTAAATGGTTTCAGGGAGCTCTTACGTCTTTTGATGATCTCCACTACCAAAAAGACAGCTTCTGAGTAAAATAGATTTGCACTATTAATCTGCCTACCTGTGATAATTCTAACTATACCTATATAAGAAATAAATCAATTTTGATGAATGGCGATACACTAGTATTCTGCTTCAGAATGGTTGTTTAATAACTCTAATTGCCATGCCATTGATTTTTTTTTCCTTCTGAGGTGTTCTCCACATCTAACTTATTAGGCTGAATATTATTTTTAGTTATCAGAAACAATGGGGCTGCTCTAACATAAAAGTGGATCTAATATGATATGTACCATGTTCAATTCAATGGCTGTTTTCAATATTTAGAAATCACCTCTGTAAAACCTATATATGTGTATAAGGGTAGAATATGTGGGTATAAGTGTGTGTCTGATAAAAATAAGCTACTGTATGGAAAAGTAAGTAAAGTGTTTACAACCTGTCTCAAAGACAGAAGCATTATTTAATGGAGCATCAAAGTCTGTCCTGAAAAGCAAATGAGAAACTCTTGTGCTAAATGACTTTTTTACCTTATTGAGAACCTCCAAAGTTGCATAAATCTGGAGCTGTGTTTAGTGTAAACATGGACTGTACAGTGCCCATCTTTATGGCCATGGGATACACTACTAATCTTATTTCATTATTTCTAGTTATAGTAACATCTTAATACTATTTAGTTGGTATTTAAAAGGCAAGGACTTCAACAAGTACTTATCCAGTACCTCCACTGAGACTCGCCTTCTGCTAAATGTACTTACACCATGGTATGAGAAACATACATGGTTTCTCATGGTTTCCCCCCATCATTAGGAACTGTGTGATCTTTTAAACATCTACTCTAGTCATAAAATACAAAAACAAATAAAAGGAACCTCACAAAAATAGCATAAAATATCTATAATTGAGTAACATTTTGTACTCATAATCTCTCAAGGATAAACTAATTTAAAAACACTTCTAAATCACTGTATTATTGTATAACATTATCACTGAATTCAACATTAAAGAGTACCCACAAAAATATTTGAATTTGGAATAATTTTGAAGTTTCTTTCTATCTCTATTTGAAATCCAGAACAGTTGTTTATTTAAGACACTGTAGTTTGTAATAACAAAATAAAAAATGTCAGTTACATAAAAAAGGCAGGAACCTATATTTATTTGTTATATTAATTCATTTTTCTATTTCTTTGCATTAAGTCAAAGAAGATGGATTATACACATAATGTTAATTTCTAAGTCCCATAGAATATTTTCCTCCACACCTGTCTTCAGTAACACCCTATCCATGTGCTTGGATCTGTTGGCAGGTAAGGGAAGAATTCAAAATAATAAAAGGAAGTGAGAAGGGACAGAAGCACACGTTTTTATATTCTATTAGTAAATCATAATTGAATAGTACTTTTACTAGGAAATCATATTTAAATTTCATAGTTTTAAATCTAATACTGCCCATCTATTTTTATCACTTATTTCTTTCCCAAAATTTTTATTTAAATCCCAGTTAGTTAACACATAGTGTAATATAAGTTTTAGGTGTAGAATTTAGAGATACCACTTACATACAACATCCAGTGTTCATACAACAGGTGCTCCCCTATTTTTAAACAGCACTCTCATCTTTTAAAAAACTTTTCACTAAAAGAAATGGCACCTTCTTTTTGGAAAATATTTTCAAATAAAGTTTGTAAAGGCTTTTTATCCTTCTCTTGACAGCATGAGTTCTCAACTTCTAAATATCATACATGTTTCTAAAGCTATAATATGTAATGCCACACTGAGATTCACACAAAAATCAGGCAGCTCCTATACTACCTGGGGTGTCAGATGTAGGAATGTTTATTTAGAGCATTCCACATTGCTTTTCTGTATGCTTCTTTATGGTTGAGTTAAACCCAGCTAGATATGGGAGACAGAAGCAAGTTTATAAAATGATCATACAAAATGTCCATGACTGCTAGCAGCCTTATTTATTCTCCAACTTTTCTTGTCTGAGGATATTTGAACTCCATATAAAGATATAGGGGTCAATAGTTTAACCCAAGTAAATTATATCCTAACTGTAAAATTTGAGGCACTGTGATAGGGAAGAGAAATAGATCTGGAAAGCAAAGCCTCCCTGGCACTAATCGCAGAACTACATAGATAGATATGTTTCAACAGTGAGATTTACCAAATCCTATTAAACATTGTCTCAGACTATAGGACCATAAGACAGGCAACACTGATGTTCACATGATCATTTATGTTTCAACAAAGATGCAGGAGAAAAAAAACATAAACAAATGAGATATATAGCAATCATCAGGTTCCAGACAAGAATACATGCAACTGAAGTACAGCTGCATGTGTTGTGCTGCAGCTTAAAAATCACATTATAGGGCAGCCCCGGTGGCACAGTGGTTTAGCGCCGCCTGCAGCCCAGGGAATGATCCTGGAGACCCTGGATTGAGTCCCACGTCGGGCTCTCTGCATGGAGCCTGCTTCTCCCTCTGCCTGTGTCTCTGCCTCTCTTTCTCTCTCTCTCTGTCTCTATGAATAAATAAATAAAATCTTTTTAAAAAATCACATTATAACTAAGAAGCTGCTCATTCATAAAATGGTTCAGATTACTGCAAAAATTTTACAAAAAAGTAAAATAGTGAAGATCTGCTGACACGTGGTGGTATTTTCTGGGCTCTCTGATTGCTCTTTTAAATTCCTGGAAATATGAACTACAATGACTACAGATCCTTTACATTATTGTTCTTATCATCATCATGATGATTATTTATAGAAGAATTCTCTAGATAATAATGGAGCCAAAATGTTCTATCTCTATGCTATGCTTACCAACGAATCTGCCTTATGACAGACAGCAGGATACATTCCCTGTGTTTGCACATTTCTGGTGCCAGCTAATTTACTCACTTTGGTTAGTATCTCCATTGTGTCGCCAGCACAGTAATGGCCTCATACACACTATTACTATTGGTGTTAGTCCTTCAGAGTTGTTGTGGGTTTTTTTTTAAACTTTATTTATTTATTTTAGAAAGAAAGAAAATGAGTGTGGGTGGGGGGTGGTTAGAGAATCCTGAACCTACTCCCCACTGAGCACAGAGCCTGATAAGGGGCTGGTTCTCCTTATTGCATGACCTGAGCCAAAATCAAGAATCAGATACTCAACCAACTGAGCTGCCTAAGTGCCCCTCCAGTTTTTTTTTTTTCCAGTGTTATTCCTTCAGAGTTTAAAGAAAACTGAAATGTAACCCCCTCGTTTCATACCTAAGTAAATTGTAGCCTAAGCCAAAAAGAACTTTATTTGGAACTCTTGAATTTTAGCGTAGTGTACTTTTTTTCACACCACAATGGCTTCAAATTTTGCGGATTAGTCTCATTATAAATTGACAAGAATTCTAGAAATTTTTACATAACAAATCAGTAGAAACTAAATATCCTATTTAGCAGTGGAAACACTAACCCAATAGGTATTTATAAAAAGAGAACAAAAATTATGCTAACTTAAGCCTTAAGATTAAGCACTTAATCTTAAGATGTATCTTTTTAATTTTCAGAGTAGGAATGCAGACACTCTACACGATATATTGTTTTTCTACAATACATCCCTAGAAAGGGATGTTCAATTCATACTGAAAACACATTCTTTAAAGAGAGCTAGTTTTTAAATTTTTCAAAAAGTTTATCTGAAATTAATTTATGCAAAATTAATTTTTTTGGAAAAAAGCAAAGAAAATGAATAGAATTCTCATAAACTTCATCAAGTAAGAGATCTTCTAAACATGGAAACTGGCCTGTTTTTATGCTTCCATTCTGCCCAGGGAAACCTCAGAGAAAACTTACACTATGGACTTTCAGGGATGTGACATCTAGAGTTTGACATAAAAAAAAATATGCATGAAAAGTTATTACTATTCCTATCTCCCAACAAGAGGCATCAGGGTGGGCAGAGGAAATTATATCCATAACTGCAACCTGGGCAATGACAGAGCTATGTTAATTGCTTAATATATGTCTTTCTACTTAGAACATGAGTAGTGATTAGATAAAGGAAAAATAATAATATTCCAAAGTTTACCATATTCCAAGTGCTTTATGTATATGAACTCATTTATTTCACCACACCATGCATATCATTATCTCCCTCTAAACAGGAGGAGAAAAAAAGTAAATAATTTGCCAAAACTGACACAGATAGGAAGTGCTAGATTTGAAATCTGAAACTGAGCTTGTCTGGCTTCTAGCCTATTTTCTTTTAGCTCTAGCATATGTTCTCCACTCTGAATTAAATGAATGTAATTATTGGCAGCGATGTATGTGAATAGTACATGTAGGTTTAGTGTATCACACTACAAGTTGTGTGTGTGTGTGTGTGTGTGTACATATACACATTTATATGCAGACTGTTCTCTATTGAAAACACGGACTTTTCCCCTTAGCTCCTGGATTTCCACCATTACTCTTATTTTACATGTAGACATGTAAACATGTAGAGGAAAAAAGTCTTCAAACTTAATCCTCTAATCAGACCCTAACTTCTGTTACTCAAAGGGCAGCTGTGCTTAGCCTATGATAAAATATAGGTGATAAAAGACAACTGGAGAAGAGTGACGCATTCCCAAAAGTGGAGTTCAGGTAGAATTTGAGAAGTACCAGAAGACAACATTTTGCAATAATTTCTTATAATGTTGCATCATCAATTTTGGAGTTACCATCCAAATTGCTAAGTACTCTTGTATTCAATATTCGGTACAAATCGATATTTTATATTCAAATATAAGTGATATTTGAATGAACTATGGCTCACACCTCTCCACTCAGTTAATGTAGATAATCAAAAGTTGACTAAACTCAAATATACCAAAGGAAACAAATTCAGTGCAGCAATAATAGTTCACATATACACAAGAGCAATTGTATAAAAAAAATAAAAGACCTAAAAGACACTAGAATTCCCCAAAGACTGAACAAAACAATTATGATAGCCTTTACATATTCCTAAAATGTGTCATTTTATGTGGATTTTTAAAGAGTTCATCAGTAGTAGAATACATACCCTCCAATTTTATCTATGGTCAGATCAGATTGCAATAATAGTTAAGTTGTATAATGCCTAGATATTTCAAGGAATGACATACTGCAGATAGGTAAAAACAAAGAGCATTCAAAAGTTAATCCAATATTAAAGGACCACCATTTCCTGCAGAGTGAAAACATAGAAAGATTTGCAAAAAAAGGCAAAGTAAATAAAATGACCACTAAGTCTATCAATAATATTAAAACAATATGAAACACTTTAATGATTAGTTGTATAAGTATGGTTTCTTGGCCATGTAGGAAAAGGGAGAAAAAGGTCAATAAATATAATCATGCATGCACTATAACTAATGTTAGAAGTAGGAAAAAAATCTTAAACTTCATGGGAACCATTATAATTGCAATAGGTATAAAGCTAATTCTACCAATGACTAGCCAATTCTAGCATTAGTGTTGAGAACTAAACACTGACCCAGCATTCTAGGGCCCTGATACCACTAAACCATTCCATTTCAAATTGCATTTGGTCTTATGCTCCATTTAGTTGAACATCTCTATGAAATGCTAACATTAGACTTAATCTATTGTAGAGTGATATGTACAGTTCTGCTGGCATTGCAGCAGTTTTTTTTTTCTATGATATATTATTACTCAATAAAATGGAAAATCTTCTTTATTAGGATTCAATTATGAGGTACCAGAAGGCAAAAGATTATGCCAAAAAGAATCTTAATGATATTAGAAAAAGGTGAAAGTACTTTAGATGTGTAAATTAATAATAAACTTGGGAAAGGATCTTTAAATAGGATGTTCTCAAGAGGCAATGAAGGATGTTTCAGGGCTGCTTATATGTCCAAAGTTGGTATTCCCACCCCAAAATGCAGAAAATGTCTTCACAACGTTAATGCAAAATGAGATATGTTGGAAACATGTTTACCAATTTTTTTGGAAGTGTCTGGCATGCATAATGGCAATGGATCACATTCCCTACATTTCACCTAAGAAAATAGGGTGACAGAGTTGGGTCTGTGTCATGTTTCCATTTTAATTAAAGGTCTCTAGTAAATGTATTCCAAAGATTCAATCATTTTGAATTGCTTTTGGCACCTAAATAGATTTGGCTGCCACACTACTACTGACAATGAAGCCACTTTTTTGTTCATTTGTTTCTTTTCATTTCACAGCTGAACTTCTGCATTCCTACCTTATAAAGTTCTTTCTATCAAGTTCAGGCAGCTATTTCATGAAAATGCATTATCATAAGAGTATACAGTTAGTGAAATTAGTAGATCAATGTATATATTTTTCTTGTTAATATCCAAAGATACAACCCTAGCTTAGGAGACAAGCAAAGTGAGTATGTTCAGTAATATTAGTCTACATAAAAATATCTTAAGAAGCTAGGCCATTGTCATTAGTTATGATAAGAATGTCTCCTAGGATATGTAAGTCAAAAGAAAGTTTATGTGGCAGAATTATGTAAGGAAACTTACAATAGTGCCTGCCCACAAACCATGCAATTTGGAAACAGCCAAGAAACAAAACCATAGAGAAGGAGAGATAAATACAACATGTATTAGGGGTTATTATGCAACTACAAAGATTCAATATGACCCTGGAAATATAGCAAAAAATAGTTATGGAAAAGAAGCTATTTCTTATGCTCAGTAGCTAATTTTCAAACATATGTACCTGTATTTGAAACTTTGAGCATTTCACACATTTTTCTGTATCTGAAAAAAAAATGGATCCAGACTGATATTGTATATCAATATAGCTGAAAACAGTCAATAAAAAGGTAGCCAAAAGCAAAGTTCAATAAGAATTCTAAAAAAGGATATTATTCTGTTTGCTGATAAAACACGTCTGATGTATACTTTGCTCATATTGGAAAAGAATAATTTACTGTTCAATTTTCCTAGAAAGGATGAAATATCTATAAGATGATTTCATAAAATGTTTGATTAAATAAAAGCTAGATTAAAGTGTCTAGGTCAAACTGTAAATATAATTAGAAACTTTAGAGATAATATATAACTCCATTTTGAGAATATATATATTTTTCAATATCTGAAAGTTAATGAAATCTGTTTTCCACATAATTTACAATAACAACATTGTATATTTTCACTCTAAAATGTTCAAGGGCATTGGATCTATGAAAACAACACATATATTTTAATTCTCTATTCTGGAAAACTAAGAAATGCATACACTTCAGGACAAATGTATTTAATATAAGGTGACACAGGAAAAGTACATCAAATTTCCTTATCCATGTGAACTTAAGATTAAATAGGAAATACCTGAACATACTAATATGATTTGAAGGGGAAGGAATATTAAGATTATAGTGGTAGTACAAAAGTTCATATATCCAGTCCATAATTCATATATTATGATTTGAATATATACTGAATATATAACATAAATACATCTCCCCATTTTTGGGCATTTGACTGTGACTACCACCTTTTATGTATATTTAAACAAAACAAAATGAGAGTGCTAGAGGCAGATTTAAATTATATGCAACAGACTTAGTGAATATATGACCAAAACAGAATCAGCAATAATAATAGTTTAAATGTTGGGCATGACCATGATATGGTCTAACTTATACTAGAGATAGAATATTTATAAATATTTAACCCAATTTCAACAAACATACATAATATCAAATTTCAAAATGCATGCCTTTCTCTTTTTTTTTTTTTTTAACTTACTGCTTTGTAAGTTCTCTTTTGTCCAGCATGTTTCCGAATTTGTTCTCCATTTGGCCCTGTTTCCACATGCATCGAATAGATAATGTCAAAGAAATCTTCAACCACAGCTACCCGCCGTAAAGACAGCTTCTCATCTACCCCTACGCCATCCTGGAAACAAACCCCCCCCAAAAAAGACAAAATTAATAAAGAAATGTGTATTTAACACATAAAGTTAACACACAGAGTGAATTAAACAAAAACATTTTTGATAAATTGAAACAAATCATCCAGATAGGAAACTTTAAAAAATTGTGAGTGAATGCTGCACCATTTCATACATTACTTACATATAGAACCTTAAGAAACATGAAAAAAGATATTTGGCATAGTGATCATGCTTACCCACCCACCATGACTTATTTGTAGACATCAGTATAACTTTATTAAATTACTCCAAAATATATTTTAAAGCTTAGGAATTTTTATTACAACAATTTCATTCTAGATATTCATTCATCCAATCAATATTTATTGAATTTCTGGGTACTGGTAGCTGTTATTAGAAAAGGAAAAGAAATTATGTGGAATCTCTATCCTTAAATACCATATAATCTAAGAAAGAAAATGCATCTACTATTCTGTCAGATTGGACTGGGGGACAATAATTGTTCAAGGTTAAAAATAGGAATCACAGAAATTATCTTGGTGTGAACTTTGGATCCTCCACTCAGAAATCGTATGTTTTGTGCAAATCATTGAAACTTCCCTAAATTCTAGTCTTCTCAAATTTTAGTTTTCTCAGTTGGAAAACAGAAATAGTAGAGTCTACTTCCCAGAATTGTAAGAATTAAATGCAATAACATAGGTAAAGGATGTGACCTAACAGTTGACATACAGTGAACACTTGGCAAATGGTAACTCTTGTCATTGTGACAATCATGATAAAAATATAGCAACATACTACAGGAGTTCAAAGAATAAAGATATCACCTCTGGCTGAAGTAGCTTCTTGAAAGAAATAGAATTTGATGTGAATGGGAATACACACATGGTATAAGCCATAGTGGTGGTGGTGGGAAGTGGAGCAAAGAGCCAAAAGCTCCAAGAGATGACAGAAAATAAGAAATTTATAAGAAAAAGATAAGAAATTAGGAATTAGGCCAAAAAAATAAAGAAATTTAATCTTATATGAAAGGGTTTCCGGTTTGCTAACACAGACATGCACGCATGTGCATGTACACACAATGTTCTTATTTGGACCCTAAGGCATAACCTGAAGTAACATGACATAGTCATTAATGTTGATACACAGCATAAGAGGATGATTAATCTGAGCAAAATCATTATGAAATGAGTCAAACAGCAAAAGCCTCTTTGAACAGAAGTCCCAGAAGACTGAGCTCACTACAAAACTCAAAATAAGTTATATAGTACTTTTTCTTAGTTTGGTTTTGTTTTTTGTCTGATTTATAATAAGTCTCAGAAGTAGCAGTGTTAGGTGCCTGGGTGGCTCAATGGTTGAGTATCTGCCTTTGGCTTGGGTCATGGTCCTCGAGTCCTGGGATTGAGTCCCACATTGGACTCTGCAGGGAGCCTGCTTCTCCCTCTGCCTATGTTTCTGCTTCTCTCTGTGTCTCTCTCATGAATAAATAAATAAATAAAATCTTTATTAAAAAAAAAAAAAGAAGTAGCACTGTCTGAGGCAACATATTCATATATATATGTATATATATACAAACACATATATATATTTAAATAACTCCATATATATTCAAATAACAATATATTTCATAACTACATATATATTCAAATAACTATATATTAAAATAAATATATATATTCAAATATTATGGGTTGTATGTAAGGTCAAACTGCACAGTATCTCATCTCTGTTAAATCTGAAGCACTCTTTCACAATTACCTATGATGCATGTGATTTGTTATTAGATTATAGACCTTTCTCACTTCTCTCCTTTAACATTTTGAGGCATCTCTTCTGTACTGCATCTCATTGATAACCCCTTATTGCCTTGTAATGCAAGACCAATATGTAGCCAAAGTACAGAGAAACTGCATGAAGCATGGCTGTGACTAGCCTGAAAAACTATCTAGTTTAGTGTAGAGTTCTTGGGAAGCACCATTTGAGATGCCTATCACTCAATCACCCCGGCCTACCCCCCACTCCTCAGAGAACATCTACTGTTCTTAGGCTAGAAATCCAAATTCTAACTCTGTCTACTAGCAAATCAACACAAAATTTTGTCTTCTTTTCTCCCACTCATAAAATTTGTAGTTTCCTCTCAGTTTGCTGGGTAACCAGAAATATTGTAATTTTGTATAGTTAATAAACTATGAGTGATGTAGGAATCACAGACTATTCATTCCTTCAGCAAGTATCCCAGAAAGACCAAATATTGCCAAGACCAAAGTCTACTGTGTTGAGGTTACCAAGGTCAGCTGACTTCTCAAAAGAAACATTGGAGGTCAGAAGGCAATAGTACAATATAAAGTGTTGAACATAAAAAAAAAAAAACTGCTAAAACAGAATTCTATATCCAGAAAAACTACTTTTCCAAAATTAAAGTGGGTTAAAGACATTCTTAAATAAACAAAACAGAGAATTCAATGCTTATAAACAAGAGAAATTTATGCTCTCCTAGTCCTAGAGGCCAGAAATCGAAATTCAAAGATGTTGGCAGAGCTGCACTCTCTGAAAGCTCTAGGGGTGAATCCATTCTTGGCCTCTTCCAGTTCCTGTGATTGTTAGCATTCCATAGCTTGAGGCCATTTCACACTGCCTTCTCCTCTTTGGTGTAGCTTTCCTCTGTGTGTTTCTCTTATAATGACTCATTTTATCTGAGAGCAGTTACAGCCTAACCAGATAATCCACGGTAATCTCTTCACTCAATATCTTTAATTTAATTACATCTATACAAAGACTCTTTTTCCAAACAAGGTAACAGTTACAAATTCCAGGGATTAGAACTTGAAATCTTTTTTTTTTTTTTTTTTTTTTGAGAGAGAGAGAGAAAGGTGCACACAAATGGGGGGTGAGGGGTGGGGAGGTGAAGGTAAGGGGGAGACACAGAGAGAGAATCTTAAGCAGGCTCTGCACCCAGCATAGAGCCCAAGCGGGGCTCAATCTCATAATCCTGAGATCATGACCTGAGCTGAAATCAAGAGTTAGACACTTAACTAATCATGTGCTCCAGAACTTAAAATTGTTAGATGGCCGTATTTAACTACACGAAGTATGAATTAGAGTTCAAAAGATACAAGTTGTGCTCTGGGAACATATATTGGAAATGTTTCATTATCAGTGGTTAATAGTCCATTTTCTTTCAGGAAATCATAAATTCAGTGTTAATCAAGATAAGATTGAAATCATATATTTTGGGGAAGGGAAATAATGTTAGCCTTCTGTCATGTGGCCCTGCTTACTTGCAATTGTGACTAAGCTCAATTCACATCCATACTCTTATTAAAACTCAAAAAAGCCTTCAGGGGTTGGGCCTATAACAAGGTCAAACTGTATTGACCACAAAGTATTTGTGGGAATTGTACTTCCCACAAAGTATTTGTGGGAAGAAAACAAGGAGTAATAAAGCCCTTTAGGAAATAGAAGAAATGTATTCAAAGAGCTTGGAGCTTAGCATACTTCAAATACTATGGGGCACCCAGGTGGCTTAACTGGTTAAGTGTCTGCCTTCAGCTTAGGTCATGATCTCAGGGTTCTGAGATCTGTCAGCATCAGGCTCCCTGCTCAGCAGTCTGCTTCTCCTTCTCCCTCCTAACTCCTCACTGCTTATGCCTCTCTCTCTCTCTTCTCTTTCTCTCTCAAAAAAAAAAAAAAACCTTTAAAAACCTTTAAAAATCATACTTCAAATATCATAAAAAGAAAGACATTCACAAACAGACACATGATAGTTAAATGCCAAAGATAAAATCTCAAAAACAACAAGAGATAAATAACTCATCAACTATTGAGGAAACCCCAGTAACCATTCAATGCTGTAGACATGCCTCATAATAAATAGTAAAAGAAAAATTTTCCAGAATAAAAGTAAGTGGTAAGTGACATCAAGCAGTAATTCAAATCCAGATGTAAATACTAAGAGCTGGGCAACCCGGGTGGCTCAGCAGTTTAGCGCCGACTTCAGCCCAGGGTATAATCCTGGAGACCCAGGATCGAGTCCCACATCAGGCTCCCTGCATGGAGCCTGTTTCTCCCTCCTCCTGTGTCTCTGCCAATCTCTCTCTCTGTGTCTCTCATGAATAAATAAATAAAATCTTAAAAAAAAAATACTAAGAGCTTCAGTAAAGGAAGTAAACATAAAAAAAATAAATAATAAAAAATAGAAACATGCCAAATATAATTACCTATTCTTTTTTTAAAGGTAATAATTGAGTCATTTTTATTTATTTTTTTCTTTATTAACCTACAATCTTTCCTCAGTTACCAAAAATAGTCAACTATGTGTTGCAAGAGGGGAGCCAGGTCCATATCATTAAGACAAAATATATAACAGGCACATTGCCATAAGGGAAATAATACAGACAGCACAACTTATATCTTCTTACTATCACTGATAATAAGATTAATTTAACAGTTCCAAATGTGTGTGTCTCATTTTTGTGAACCAACACCTTAAAGAATTTTCAAATGTTATCTTTAAATTTCCATAATCATCTCTTGAGATGAGAACACTAATACTCAGAAGTTATGCAACCTTCCCAAAGACTCGTAGTAATTACAAAAGCTGAGTAACATACAGTTTTTGTGAAAAAAAGAAAATATTATTTACCCTAAGAATACACTTGGACATATCCTACACAGATATACCTGCTGGTTATTTTACAAGGATTCCACAAAAGCCTTTTAACCCATAGTAGAGCTGAAATAATCTACGGTTGCAATTAAACATAGCAAGATATGTAATTACAATACTAGAGGACAAGAAAGATTAAAGGTTATCTAAATGTTCACCTTGAATACTGATGCTTTGTTAACTGCTTGATTTAAAAGGCAAATGATTAAAATAATATGTAAATAATTGTATTACTGGTATAATAACATACATAAATGTAACATATTTGACAACTAAAGCACAAAAGAGTCAGTAACAGAGCTATACTGGAGTCTAGAATAAAGAAATAACAATAATAAATCAAATCCATATGTAGAAAGAAAGAGAATAAAAAAAGTTAATAAGGTTAACATTAAAAGCTCTATAACTATAGATTTTCCTACTTCCTTCTCTTAACTCTTTGAAATACATAACAGTGTATGAATAATTATGACATTATAATATTGGGAGATTATTGATATATCTATATATTACATGCATAAATCATAGAATTAAAAAGTGAGAAAATTGAGCTCTTTAGGAGTAAAGTTTCTATATTGGATTATAACTAAATCAGTATATATCTAAAGTAGATTCTGATAAGTTAAAATGTATATTGTAATTCCTAAAGTAACCCCCCAATTAAAAAATATATTATCTAAAATCATTAAAGGAATTACTATTTTACAAGGGAAAATATGTACTTAATATAGAAAGGAGCCAACAAAGGATAAATAAAGGAAAAGAGACATGAGACATAGAGGTAATAAAGCAAAGTCACCAATATAAATCCAATTACATCAATATCATTAAATATGAATGGACTAAGGAATCTAAACAAAAAGAATTAATTATAAATAAGATCCTAGTATATGTTAGCTAAAGGAGACACAATTTCAGTTCAAAGATGCAGATAGAGAGTGCCTGGGTGGCTCAGTCAGCTAAGCATCTGACTCTTAGTTTTGGCTCAGGTCATGATCTCAGGGTTGTGAGATGGGTAGAGTCTGCTTAAGATTTTCTCTCTCTCCACCCCTCTCCGCACTCACACTCTCTAAATACATAAATCAATCAATCAAATCTTTTATTTTTTAAAGACGCAGATAGGATGAAGATGAAAAGCTACATTATGCAATTAAGAACAACAACAACAAAAAGAGCTGGAATAGCTATATCAGAATTAGAGGACAGAGTTTAAACCAAAAACAAATGTTACTAACAACATAGAGGAACATTTTACAATAATAAAAAGGTCAATTCCAAGTAGGGTATGCATGCACATGCATTGAATTAGCAAAAACTGAAAGAAGTAACCGGAGAAATTAACAATAATAGTTAGAGACGTCAAAGCTCTATTTTCAAAAATAGAATAATAAGGGAGAATGTAACCAAGGAAAAGAAGACTGAACAACAGTATAAAAAATAGACAAACATAGAACAACCCACACAACAGAAACAGAATATTCTCCATAATAGACCATATCTCAGCATAAAAGTAGTCTCAATAAAATGTAAGGGATTGAAATATGCTTTATATGTTTTCTGATCAATATGGAACTAAATTACAAATCAATGACTGAAGGAAAATAGGAAAATCTACAAAGATGAAGAAATGAAACAACACACTTCTCAAAGCCAATGAGTCAGAGAAGTCAAAAGAAAAATTAAAATATACGTTGAGATAAATAGAAACAAAAACACAAGATCCCGAAAACAGTTCTTCAAAGGAATTTATAACTGCGTGTATTTTAAAAAATAAGATCTTTTTACCTTATAGAACTAGAAAAAGGGTAAACCAAGCAGAAGGAAGGAAATATTTTTAATGAGGAAAAATAAATTAAATAGAGAATAGAAAACAATGGACAAAATCAGCAAGACCAAAGTGCAAGTTTGAAAAAATTTTAAAGACAAAACTTTAGCTGTATTGACCAAGATTAAAAGAGAGAAGACATAAATTGCTAAAACCAGAAAGAATGAAAGAAGGAACAGCACTCCTGATCTTAAAAAAAAAAGGATTATAAAAAAGAGTATAAACAATTGTATGATAAGTAACTATATAAAATGAATAATTTCTAGAAAGACACAAATTATTAAAATTGAAAAAAGTGAAAAAAATTTTTAAAGATTTTATTTATTTATTCATGAGAGACACAGAGAAAGAGGCATAGGCAGAAGGAGAAGCAGGCTCCCTGTGGGGAGCTAGATGTGGGACTCAATCCCAGAATCCCAGGATCACACCCTGAGCTAAAGGCAGATGCTTAACTATTGAGCCACCCAGGTACCCCAAAAAAGTAGAAAATTTGAATAGGTCTTTCACAAGTGAAAGAGACAAAATTAATAATTAAAAAAAAAATTCTTACAAAGAAAAGCTTGGGCCTAATGGGTTTCATTGGACCAAACATTCAAGAAGGAAGGCCAATTTATCACTAAATTTCACCCCCCCCCAAAAAAAGAGAGAGAGACAGAGAGACATTTCCCAAATCATTCTATAAAGCCAGACTTACCCTTATACCAAAGTCAAATGTATTACAAGAAAGGAAAACTATGGACCAATATATTTATGAATATAGATGTAAAAAACTCCAACAAAATCTTGGCAAACCAAATCTAATAATATATATATATGCACATATACATATATATACATATGTATACATATATATAAACTATTACATATATATAAATTATTACATACCATAACCAAATAGGATAATCCTAGGAATACAAGGTTGATTAAATATATGAAAACTAATTAATGTGATACACAAGATTAAAGAATAATAGGCAAGGGATCCTTGGGTGGCGCAGCGGTTTGGCGCCTGCCTTTGGCCCAGGGCGTGATCCTGGAGACCCGGGATCGAATCCCACGTCGGGCTCCCGGTGCATGGAGCCTGCTTCTCCCTCTGCCTGTGTCTCTGCCTCTCTCTCTCTCTCTCTCTCTGTGACTATCATAAATAAATAAAAATTTAAAAAATTAAAAAAAAGAATAATAGGCAAAAAGCATATAATCACCTCACTAGTTACAGAAAAAGCATTTGACAAAAGCTAACATACTTTCCTAAGAAAAGGCCTTAGTGAATTAGAAATAGAAAGGAATTTTCTCAATATGATAAAGTACATCTACAAAAGCCCCACAACTAATATCTTACTTAATGATGAAAGACTTAATGCCTTCCCCCTGAGGACAGGAGTAAAACAAGAATGTCTGCTCTAGACACTTCTTTTTAGCATTTTACTGAAAGTACTAGTCAGGGGAATCAGACAAAAAAAAAGGGGGGCGGAGAAAGAAAAAGAAAAAAGAAAAAGAAAGGAAAGAAAAGAAAAGAAAAAAGGAAGAAAGAAAGAAGAAAGTAAGGAAGAAAGGAAGAAAGAGGGAAAAAAGAGCATCTAGATTGAAAAGGAGGAAGAAAACCTCTCTTTTTCTATGACATAACCTTGTATGTAGAAAATTCTATGAAAGCCACCAAATAACTATTACTCTAAGTGAGCTCAGCAAAATTAAGGTTTAAAATCAATAACAAAAAACAATTGTATTTCTTTTAATTAGCAATAAAAAATTCAAAGATGAATTTAGAAAAATAATTTGATTTACAATGGCATCTAAAAATTCACATACGGGGTTGCCTGTGTGGCTCAGTCAGTTAAGAGTCTATTGATTTTGTCTCAGGTCATGATCTTAGGGTCATTTCAGGCTTCATGCTGGGCATGGAGCCTGCTTAAGACTCTCTCTCTCTCTCCCCCTCTTCCTCTGCCCCTTTTTACCCTGCTCATGCATTTTCTGTCTCTCATAAATACATAAACAAACAAACAAGCAAACTAGACTACAAGGTATACATTTAGGTATAAAGTTAACAAAAAAAAGTACAAGACTTGTATGTGAAATCTACAAAACATTGTAAAAAAATGTTTAATGATCTAAATAAATGGAGAGACATCCTATGTTCTCAGACCAGAGGCTTAATATTGTTAAGACAGTAATATTCTAAAAACTTATTTACAAAATCAATATAATCCCTATTTAAAAGCTCTAGCTAGCTTTTTTTTGCAGACATAAACAAATTAAAATTCAACATGTATATGCAAGATACTGAACATAGCCAAAATAATCATTTAAAAGAAGAAATGTGGAGATCTCTTTATTTAAAAACTTACTATAAATCTTACATAATAGCATGGTACTGGGCATAAGAATAGATAGATCAATGAATAGAATTGAGATTCCAGAGATAAATCCTTATGCTTATTTTCCATTCATTTTCAACATGAGTGTCTTGTTGACAATACAGTGGGGAAAAAATAGTCTTTTCAACAAATGGTACTGGGACAACTGTATACCCACATGCAAAAGAAAGAAGTAGAATCCTTACCTCACCCTATACATAAAAATTAAGTCAAAATGCATCATAGATCTAAATGTAGAAGCTATAACTTAAAATTCTTAAAAGAAACATATAGGAGTAAATGTTTTTAACGTTGAGTAAGGCAAGGTCCTCTCAGTTATAAAACCCAAAGTAAAAGCAACAAAAGACAAATAAGTAGAATGACATTAAAATTAAATTTTTTCATGCTGAAAATGACACCTTCCAAAAAAAATGAAATGACAACCCACAGAAATGGATGAAAACACTTGAAAAATCACATATCTGATAGGGTGTTAATATCTAAAACTTATAAAGAGCACATTCAACTCAATAGCTTTCCCAAAGGACGCACCCATGAAAAGGTGCCCAACATCACTAACCATCAGGTAAATGCAAATCAAAACCACAATGAGATATCACTTCATACCAGTTAGAATGGCTATATCAAAGGGACAAGATATTACAAGTGTTGGTAAGCATAAGGAAAAAAGGGAGCCCTTCCTTACACACGACTGGTGGGAATGTAACCTGTGCAGAACTATGAAAAACAGTACAGCAATTCCTCAAAACATTAAAAATAGAACTACTATATGATCTTTATTGCACTTCTGGACTTATCCAAAGAAAGCAAAAACACTAACTCTAAAAGATACGTGCACCTCCATTTTCATTGCAGCATTATTTACAATAGCTAAGACATGAAAGCAACCTAAGTATCTGTTGATGAATGAATGAATAAAGAAACTGTGGTCATGTATATATATATGCCACATATTGTGCTACCACATAATTGTGGCATTATGCACGTGCATGCATGTGCGTGTGCGCACACACACACACACACACAGGCAGGAATATTATTCAGTCACAAAAAGGAAGGAAATTCTGTAATTTGCAGTAGCGTGGATGGACTGTAAGGGGATTATGCTAAGAGAAATAAGACAAAGACTAATACCATATGATTTCACTTATATGTGGAATTTTAAAAAACAAGCAAACAAATTAAAAAAACAAACTCACAGATAGGGAAAGAGATTGATGGTTGCCAGAGTCAAGAGGTAGGAAGTGGATAAAATGGGTAAAGGTATAAAGGTATAAGTTTGAAGGTGTAAAAGATAAACTCAAAATGGATGAAAGATCTAAATGTGAGACAAGATTCCATCAAAATCCTAGAGAAGAACACAGGCAACACCCTTTTTGAACTCGGCCACAGTAACTTCTTACAAGAAACATCCACGAAGGCAAAAGAAACAAAAGCAAAAATGAACTATTGAGACTTCATCAAGATAAGAAGCTTTTGCACAGCAAAGGATACAGTCAACAAAACTCAAAGACGAGCTACAGAATGGGAGAAGATATTTGCAAATGACGTATCAGATAAAGGGCTAGTTTCCAAGATCTATAAAGAACTTATTAAACTCAACACCATAGAAACAAACAATCCAATCATGAAATGGGCAAAAGACATGAAGAGAAATCTCACAGAGGAAGACATAGACATGGCCAACATGCACATGAGAAAATGCTCTGCATCACTTGCCATCAGGGAAATACAAATCAAAAACACAATGAGATACCACCTCACACCAGTGAGAATGGGGAAAATTAACAAGGCAGGAAACCACAAATGTTGGAGAGGATGCGGAGAAAGAGGAACCCTCTTACACTGTTGGTGGGAATGTGAACTGGTGCAGCCACTCTGGAAAACTGTGTGGAGGTTCCTCAAACAGTTAAAAATATACCTGCCCTACGACCCAGCAATTGCACTGTTGGGGATTTACCCCAAAGATACAGATGCAATGAAACGCAGGGACACCTGCACCCCGATGTTTATAGCAGCAATGGCCACAATAGCCAAACTGTGGAAGGAGCCTCGGTGTCCATTGAAAGATGAATGGATAAAGAAGATGTGGTCTGTGTATACAATAGAATATTACTCAGCCATTAGAAACAACAAATACCCACCATTTGCTTCGACGTAGATGGAACTGGAGGGTATTATGCTGAGTGAAATAAGTCAATCGGAGTAGGACAAACATTATATGGCTTCATTCATTTGGGGAATATAAATAATAGTGAAAGGGAATAGAAGGGAAGGGAGAAGAAATGGGCAGGAAATATCAGAAAGGGAGACAGAACATAAAGACTCCTAACTCTGGGAAACGAACTAGGGGTGGTGGAAGGGGAGGAGGGCAGGGGGGTGGGGGTGAATGGGTGACGGGCACTGAAGGGGGGCACTTGACCGGATGAGCACTGGGTGTTATTCTGTATGTTGGCAAATTGAACACCAATAAAAAATAAATTTATTATTAAAAAAAATTTCAAAGGTGTACACTTCCAGTTATAAAATAAATAAATCCTGGGGATGTAATATATGTCATGGTTACTATAGATAAAAATACTGTATTACATATTTGAAATTACTAAGATCTTCTATCACAAAAAAATATGATTTGTAACTATGCATGGTGGTGGATGTTAACTAGACTTATTGTGATGATCATTTTGATATAAATATCATTATATATAATCATTATAATCACATAATCATTATATATCTATATCATAATCATTATGTTGTATACCTAAAACAAAAAAATTATAAATATTTTGAGTAAACATTTTCTCCAAAGAAGATGTTCAAGTGGCAAATAAGCACAAGAAAAGATGATCAACATATTTAGTAATCAGGGAAATGTAAATCAAAATTTTAATGAGATACTACTTCACATTGACTAGGATTGCAATAAACAAAAATAAGTATAGACAAAGATGGAGAACTTAGAACTCTCATGCATTGCTGATAGAAATGCAAAATGATGCAGGTGCTTTAGAAAGTTTGCTAGTAACCTGAAAATTTAACACAGACTTATCATATGACCTAATAATCCCTTAGTATGTATATATTCAAGATAAATTAAATACAACCACACAAAATAAATTGTACAAAATACAGCAATATATTAGTTATAGCCTTAAAAAGTAGAAACAATTAAAATGCCCCTGAACTGAATATATAAATAAAATATGGTATAACCATACAAAGGACTGTTACTCTGTTATAAAAAGGGATAGAGTACTGATTTGTGCTATCCCATGGATGAATCCTCAGAACATAAACCTAAGTGAAAGAAGCCAGACACATAAAAAGACACATATTGTTTGATTCTTATTTGAAATGTTCAGAAAAGCCAAATTTATAAACGTAGATTACTGAATACTTTGAACTAGAGAGATGGGTATATGGGGATTCACTACTAATGGGTATAAAGTGGCTTATGGAAGAGGTAAAAATGTTCTAAAATTAGATGATGGTGATGGTTTTGCATCCTGTGAATACACTAAAACATTAAATTGTGCGTTTCCATGGATGAATTGCATGGTGTGTGTTTTATCCCTAAAAAGCCATTACAATGTGTGGTCTCCAATAGTTTTGGATTTTCTTTCTTTTTCATTTTATTTTATTTTTTTAAATATGTATTTTTAAATTTTTAAAAAATTTTGGCTGTGGGTGACAGACAATATTACATCAGTTTCAGGTGACAACATGATTCAACTTCTCTATATTACGCTATGCTCACCACCAGTGTAGCTACCATCTGTCACCGTACAATGCTATTACACTATCACTGACTATATTCCCTATGCTGGACCTTTTATTCCTATGACTTATTCATTCTCTAACTGGAAATGTATATCTTCCACTCTTCTTTACCCATTTAGGCCATCTCTCTAACCTCTTCCTTTTGTCAATCACCTGTTTGTTCTCCATATTTATAGGTCTGATTCTGCTTTTTGTTTGCATATTCATTATTTTTTGTTTTATAGATTCTGTATGAATGAAATTATATGGTATCTGTCCTTCTCAGTCTGACTTATTTCACTTAACATAATACCATATTGCCATTTGTGACAACATAGATTTTAATTTCAAAGATAAAAAAGGAGATCATACCATCCAATTTCAACAGTCTACAAACCCATAAACATAGAGTGGAAATGGGAACGGCTCAAACAGCAAGGCTTAGCGTGATGTGCTGGTATATGTTTACCAACTATCTCCCCCAGAGTATATAAGGTTTTTATAAATTGCAATAATATAAAGATGTGTAGCATATAATTTATTTATTTATTTATTTATTTATTTATTTTTATAATTTATAAATAATAGCAAAATATGTACTTTTTATTGTAAATTCCATATAGACAACTAATTCTCCCAGAATGCTTTTGACTTGTGTTGAACTCTTGCTCAGCAAACCAGCCTATTATTTTAATTGAACTATGATATGTCAAATGGAATTTCATTGCAGACTTCTTCCTAATAAGTTTTTTTGTAATTTAATATGGTATGTACTCTACTGTTGTACTATTTCTCCCTTGTATAAATTGTATTAAACTGAAACCTCTTTCAGCTTCAGCACTATGACAATAAACAAAACAATAAATCCAACTCTGATCTGTGGTATTTGCTGATTTTTGTGGTGTAAGTACTTCTATAAAGGCATATTTCAAGATACCAATGTGAGGTCACTGAGCCCAGAGTTAGGAAGAGATGCACAACAGTATACCAGTATGTGGTATTTTCACCATACTGATACTATAGACCAGAAAAACTACCTTAAGAATATGAATAATAATAAAATAATTAAGTAGTGATACATTCTGAGTATCTACCACCTCAATATAAAATAACTTAATAAGCCTATATCATTTAATTTTTCTTAATAGCTGCTTCACGAATGGCTTGTAAAATTCCTGAAAATCTAACAATTAGCTCTCTTAAGCTAGTACAAACCAGCTCCAGAATACCAGTTTTTATGTCATTCAAGATGAGTGAATGACATATTCAATGAATTAGGTGAATATTTCATAGTGTAGTTTCTTTAACCAACCACTGATATAAAAAGCCTTAAATAACAGGAATTCACAAAATAAACTGGTCTAATATAACCCTTCAGGGTGCTAGAAAACATAGCTACTATAGGAAAAATTTTATATTAAAGCTAATATGATAGCAAAGCCAATCAAATTTGTAAATTGAGTATGGGATAGCAAGTCTGTTCTCAAAAAACTTTGGTTACTTAATGCCTTTATTGTATATTATATTAATGCACTCAAATGATATTAAAGGAAGATAATAATTAAGTTCAAAAATGAATCACCCTTACTTCACTTCCTGCTGGCTTACTAATTGCCCATTGGTGAGATGACACATATACACATAAAAACTTAGGGCAAACATGTGAAATTGATCAATGAGAGACACAAACCTTAGAGATACAATACTATTATAATGAAATCACAGTGCCATGATGTTAAAAGACTATCATAAAATTTTACATGTTTCATCTTGGCCTTATAGGAGGTATTTAAAATACACTTTTCCTAAGTTTCAAATTCAACCCCTTTTGAAATTCCTCATTTCCAATTACATTTTGAAGCTAAGTAAGAACTGATGAAAACAGAACCATTAGGGGGTAGATCACTCTCCTGCAATCTTCCCTGACTCCATATCTCCATAGGAGACTGTATCTGCTTTTAGCATGACTAAGCTACGGTAAGATAATAGACAGACATTGACACCAGAAATGTCACTCAAGCATATTCATATAATTTGTGAGGATTTTCCACTCAATTAAAAACAATTTGAGAGTCAAAGTTTTGATATATCAAATATAACATCTACTGGAATAATCTTTATTTGAGTTACATTACACAATTGAAACTAAGGCCAATATAACACATTTGCTATCAAGGAATCAATGAGTGAAAGTAGTTATCATCTTTCCTTCCTCTGTCTAGTTATTATCAAACAGATAACAGGCAAAGTCATCATGATAAACTAGTTGATGTGAGAGCAATTTTAGTGAGATATTCAAAATTAAATGCAGTATGAAAGGCTGCCAGTTTATAAACAATAAATAAAACAAAATAATAAATAAAAAGGGATAGTGAAATAAAAATAAATTTCTAACATTCAATATTCAATAATCCTAAACTCAAGAATTTTTAGAGAATACCTTAAATAATCGAATTTTTGCGAATAATTTCAATGTGCTCCCTAAACTGAAAGGTACCCTTTATCCTACTCTATTCAGCTGACTCTAGAAGTTCACTTTTCATTGGCAAGTCCATCATTGTATGTATGCTGAGAGAAAGCAATGGGGGATGGAAGTAGAGGAGGATTCAGTCTGTGAAGATGGAAAGGTACCTAAAACCTACTTTATCCTACTGTAACTACCTAAAGGTGGTACCTTGGTATATAATTCTGCAAGAGAGATGCAATCAGAAAGCCCAGGAGTGAGGCAGTATAAGGAAATACAAGGTTGGCAAGGCTTCAGAAATTACCTCTACTGTGTGTCAGAGATTATGATAGATTACTTTGGCTAATTGCAAAGAAAAACCTAAAAGATGTTTTCCTTCCTAAAGGATTGTAGCCTAACATTAGTTTAGATGAGTATGTAGAAAGAGATTGTAGTAAGTAGAGCACGGTAAATCCAATATGCTTTAAAACTGGTTCTCAATCTTAGTTGCACTTTGAAATCTCCTGGTGAACTTTACATTTCTGATACCTAGGTCCTTTCTCCAGAGAATGTGATGGATGGAATAGGTCAGGGGTGCACCTGGGCATGGGAGTTTTTAACATCTCCCTCAGGGATTCTAATAGGAGCCACAGTTGAGGAATCAGGCAGTCCCTGCTAATATTGTGCAAACACAGTCCTACACCCTGGATAGCAACTCTTCTTTGAGGCCAGACACCATTCCTATTCCCAATTTACATACAGGAAACCAGGCCTGGAGATTGGAAGTAACTTTGTCCAATCAGTAGATTGTGCTAGGATACAAACCCAGGGCTCCAGCGATCAAGCAGTTATCCCCTATGAATAGGAAACAGACAGGGAAGTACACATTTCTGCGGAATATGCTTATTTTCAAAGCAGCCATCTGCAGCCCTAAACTCTCTCTTTAGCCTGCTACTTGGCCCTCAGCGCCTCAGTTCACGCATATATTTAAAAACAAACAAAACAAACATCTGGGAAAGTAAATAATTTGTAAGAAACTTTCAGCTAAAAAACAACAACGTTTCAATCCTATGTATTCATTATTGAAGAAATGCACTCTAATTTTCTGTAAAATAGTAAGTTTGGAAACCAAATCAAGAACTTTTAACCTGCAGCATTCTTATCATCTAAAGTGTTTAAGTTACTTGACTGTGTTTTTAAAAAGGAAAACAAGACAACCTGAAGAATTTTAAACAGACAATATTTTGGAGAGAAGGAAAAACAGCCGAAAGTAAAAGTAGCATAAAGAGAAACATGCAGTATTTCAACATACAGTACTTCAACTGAAAAATATGTTTTTGGGAAAAGGAAAGCCTATACAAAATTTATTAAATTTGTACTAGCAATTCATTTGCAAAAACAGAGAAATTTAATTTCACTTCTTTGCAAAATTGATGATTTATTCAAGAAAACCATATTGAATTCCAAGTTTCTGTTTCTTCAATGAGAAGATAATTACAATTATTTATGGAGAATATTCATCCTGTCTTCAGCACAAACAAAAGTCCACATTACTAGGAGGCCAATCCCTGCCAGTATAAAAGAAGTCTGGAGAAACACTGCTTCACCATATGTTCAGATGCTGGCAAGATGAACTTTTCTTGTCAGATACTATCTTATAGTAGTGACTTTTCACCACTTCCCTGACACATACTGTTGTCGCCCTTGACATACAAATAACTTTTTATTCTGAGGTACTCATGAACCAGTAGCATTAGTATATTTTAGGCTGTATATTTCACTGCTTCTAGTTATTTCACAGCATTAACATCATTAATGGTTGATGTAGTAACCAAGGAAAAAGTAAAAATTAAATTTCTTTTCTTGAAAGCCAATCTGTTCAATATATATTTAAGTTCATCTAAGGACGGAATCATTTGAGCTTTTTTGGTCATCATTGTGTATAAGTTGGGACTTGGTTGTGAGCAGGAAGTGCCACTGCACCTTCCTGCATTTTCCCTTAACTAGCAGACATAATCATTACTTAATACAGGTACATCTCCTTTATTTCTTTAGTTCTAACAACTAGAGCAAGGCAAATAGTTTTAGAGATGGTAGCACTCATTGCAAATTTTATAAAAAATTTAATAGATCAAAGATGTATGGTGTCCATGGACAATAGTCTATAATGCAGAAGTAACTTCAGAAGGAGATGCTAACAGGCCAAAAAATAATAATAATTTAAGACCTTTACAGTTAAGGATCCAATCTTGAGAGTTATAATCCCAGAAAAAAAAAAGAAAGACTTCATTTTAGGAAAATTCCAAGAATAGTAACTGAGTTAGGTACATAGGGACATAACGTAAGAATTTTTGACCTAATTACAAAGAAAGGACTTAGAGCTTAGAAAAAAACATTCTTCATTTCTAATTTGATCAGAAGAGTTACAAGAGATCCACTGAAAAGTGTGCAGGTGTAGCTAGTGAGATGTATAAATGAGACCTTTGTCAAAATTTTGGTGTCATACTTCCCCAAGAATCCAAACACATTTTATATCCTTCATTACTATTATTACTATTATTATGTTGATGATTTTGTTTAGTGGTATTTTTACCTAGATTCAGCGTCTAAAAATTCGGAATCATGATACTATGCAGTAATCAGATAATTCTACTTCTGGACTGGCTTTCCAATCTACTCCATACCCCACCTACTCTACTAGACTCCTGATTTACTAGCCCAGGAAACGACTTTGGGAGCCTAAAACAGAGATTGCAAATAGGTTTCATTACATGTGTCAAATCTGTTTCTGATAGTGGCTACTCATATGTAGAGCCTTGTTTTGGCTTCATGAGAAAGAGTACCTTTATGGGTTAGTATTGGTTCAAAAATCTGAGATGGCACATGTACTAAGTTTCTGCCAACTCTGGCATAAACTATGGAAACAATATTATTTTTATCATTTTTCTATTAATTTCTCCCCATTCCAGTCTATATTCAAACTGCTAAAATAATCTTGCTTTAAAAACTATAATCACATCAACTTATGATTTATAAATTTCTACTTGATTTTTATGCCTGTAAGACAATTCAAAGTTTTGGATTTATTATTCACTTTAATTTCTTAATCTAGTCCCAATTTACTTAACCACTACTCACCTATGTCCTGTCATTTCAACACATTCACATAACATTGAACTTCTCAACTTTTCCTGAAAATTCTGTAAAACTCATAACTAATGATTTCTTCATTAGAATCCAAGCTTTCTGTGGGCAAAGTCTGCATTTGATTTTCCCTACAAAGACCTAAAATTGAACCAAGCAGAGAATGAATGGACTATAATTTTGAGCAGAAAAATGAATAAATTAATATATGAATAACATTTTCTGATTTCTTCCTAGAATGTCTTTCTTCAGCTGGCAAATTCCTGTCCACCCTTCAAAACCCGTGTCACATGTCCAGTCTTCCAGGAAGCTTTCCTTGATTCCTTAAAGCTAAGTTACCTATATCTCTCTGTTCGTTCCTGTTTTTAGCATTTCATATGCTATTTTTGTTCACTTTTTCTTTTTTATAATTTATATACAGTGAAATGCTCAGATCATAAGTATACTATTCAGCATGTTTAGGCAAATGCATCAAATAACAAACATTTCCATCACTCCAGATAGTTCTTTCATACTTCTTTGTCAACTTCTTCAAAATAATGACCAATGATTTCAGTCACCAGAGGTTACTATTTGCCTGTTCCCAATATTTATCTAAGTGGGATTATAGATGTGTACTTGTGTCTCACCTCTTTCATTTAGCATAATAGAGATTTATTCATGCATTTGTCTGCAGTGCCTTCTTTTTATTACCGAATAGTATTCCATTGCATAGCTAAGCCACAATTTGTCCATTTTCCAGTTGATGGGCATTTAGGTTGATTCTAGTTTGGTGCTATTATGAAAATAGCTACTATGTTGTACTTTAAATGATCTCTTCACTGTAAGATCTTTACTTTGCAAAATGAACTCAAGAGAAGTTGCTTGGTGATAATTATTTTGAAATTGCCATACCTAGAGTAGTCCTTGGTAGATAATACTTGATCAGTAATCATTCAATTAGAATACAATTTGTGTCTCTCTAACCTAGATGTTTGTAGAATCTCTTTGCCAAACAGGACTTGTAGGTACTGGGAAGTGATACGTTATGAGGCAAACTACCATATTCCATTTACTTCCTAAGTTCCTTGGGAAATTCCTTTACATTTCTCTGGGCCTTGATTTCCTTATCTATAACATGAAGATAATTATAGCATTTATCTGTTTGGCTTGATTTCAGGATTACTTGAACGTTGCATAGAATTTAATAAGCACTCAACAAAGATTAGTTGTGAATTTATTATAACGTGTATCCTTCAAATATCTGACTAAGCCTATAACATGAAGAATGGAATTTTGGGATAGTTCCATTAAAAAAATGAGAGAAAAAAGAGTAAAAGGCACCCAGAAGAGTCAACACAATATTAATGAAGAACAAAGTCAACAGACTGACACTTCAAGACTTAATATAAAGCTACAGTAATCAAAACAGTGTCACGGTGGCTAGAGAACAGGCAAATAAATCAATAAAACAAAAGATGAAAAGATGAAGTATAGAAGCAAACCCACATAAATATAGTTAACCGATCTTTGATAAAGACACAAAGGCAATACAACAAAATAAAAATAGCCAGGATGCATGGGTTGCTCAGTTGGTTGAGTCTCTGACTCATAGTTTTGTCTCAGGTCATGATCCAGGGTCATGAGATTGAGCCCTGAATCATGCTCCACACTCAGTATAAAGTCTGCTTGAGATTCTCTCCCTCTGCCTCTGTCCTTCCCCCAGCTCACACGCATATGAGTACACTCTCTTTCTCTCTCTTTCTCTCTCTCTTTCTCTCCCTCTCTCTCTCAAATAAATAAATAACACCTTAGAAATCTCAGTGGAAAAAAGAGATTGTCTTTTCAACAAGTAGTGCTGGAGCAACTGGACATCCACATACAAAAAGAAAAAAAAACTTAATCTAGGCAGACAGCATATAATCTTCAGAAAAAATAACTCAAAATGGGTCATAGACTTAAATGTAAAACTCAAAACTATAAAAACTCCTAGAAGATAATATAGGGAGAAATTTAGATGACCTTAGGCATGGTGATGATTTTTGGTACAACACCCAAGGTACTATTGATGAAAGAAATAATTGATAAGCTGGAATCATTATTAAAAACTTCTGTTCTATGAAAGACACTGTCGAGAGATTGAGAAGACAAGTCACAAATGGAAAGAAAATATTTGCAAAAGACCTATCTGATAAAAGATCGTTATTCAAAATACACAAAGAACTCTTAAAGTTCAACAATAAGAAAACGAACAACCTGATTTAAAAATGGGCAAAAGATCTAAACAGATGCCTCATCAAAGAAGATGTACAGAGAGAAAGCAAGCTTATGAAAAAAAATGTTCCATATCATATGCCATTAGTAAAATGCAAATTAAAATAAGAAGATACCACTACACACATATTAGAGTGGCATAAATTCAGTATGCTGACAACACCAAATGCTAGCAAGGATGTGCAACAACAGGACCTCTCATTCACTGCTGGCAGGAATGCAACATGGTACAGCCTCTTAGGAAGACAGTTTGGCAGTTTCTTACAAAACTAAACATTCTCTTACCATATGATCCAGCAGTTGTGCTCCTTGGTATTTAGCCAAGGGAGTTGAAAACTTATGTCTACACAAAAACCTGCACACGGAAGTTTATAGCAGTTTTGTTCATAATTGCCAAAACTTGGAAGCAACCAAGATAGCCTTCAGTAGGTGAATGGATAATAAATTGTAGTACATCCACTGCTAAAATGAATGAGCTAAAAAGCCATGAAAAGACCTGAAGGAACTCAAATGCATATTACTAAGTGAAGTAAGACAATCTGAAAAGGGCACATACTGTATGATTACAGATATATGAATATTCTGGAAAAGGCAAAATTATGGAGACGTAGCCATCATGAAGACTAGTTGCCAGAAGTAAAGCAGAAGGGATAAATAGGTGAAGCATAGAGAATTTTTAGAGCAGCACAACTATTCTTTATAATATTGTAATAGTATTACATGTCATTATACATTTGTCAACCCATGGAATATACACAAAGAGTGAATCTTAATGTAAATTATGGGCTTTGGATGATAATGGTATATCAATATAGGTTTACTAATGGTAACAAATGCACCAGCTTGTGTAAGATTTTGATAATGAGGGCGGCTTATCCATGTGTGAGGGCAGGGCATATATGTAAAAATCTGTAGTTTTGTTCCATATTGCCACAAACTTAAGCTTGCAATTGATCTTAAAAATAAAATCTATTTAAAAGGGAAAAAAAGTTAAAGTGAGTGAAAGCCTTATTTCCTTGTGTAACCACTATGGAAAGTTATTTAAGTGGCCCAAAAACCAGCTTGAGGCATTTTTTTGTAAAGAAGCCTTGGTCAATTAAAAAAAATAATAATAACTGAAAATACACAAAAAATTAAAAAATAAAATCTATTCCATCTCTTTTAATTGCATGTATTTCTAAAAAAACTTCTTCATATTTTAGAACAATTCATACTGAAAAAATGAAAATTTGCCAAGGACATAAACCATTCACTTTCATTAATATTTAAAAAAAAAAAGACTTTCCACTATAAAATAAGAGGATTAATAGCAACCACATAGTAAAATGCAGAGCTCTCAGAACACAAACTGGGGCAGCCACTGGGGAAAACAGTATGGAGGTTCCTCAAAAAATTAAAGATAGAACTACCCTATAATCCAGTAATTGCACTACTGGGCATTTACCGATAGAAAACAAAAACACTAATTCTAAAAGATACATGCACCTCTATGTTTACTGCAGCATTATTTACAATACCTAAGCTATGGGGGCAGTGCGAATTATATATTGATGGATGAATGGATAAAGAAGATGTGGTATACGTGTATAATGGAATATTATCCACTCATAAAAAAGGAATAAAAGCTTGCCATTCTCAACAATGTTGATGGATCTAGAGAGTATAATGGGAAGAGAAATAAGCCGGTCAGAGAAAGACAAATACCTTATGATTTTACTCAATATGTGTAATTTAAGAAACAAAACAAGTGAAAAAAGAAAAAAAAAAAAAAGACAACCCAAAAAAACTGACTCTTAACTATAAAGAACAAATGGATGGTTACTAGAGGGGAGGGTGGTTGGGAGATAGGTGAGATAGGTGATAAGGATTAAGAAGTGCCCTCATGGGCAGCCGAGGTGGCTCAGCAGTTTAGCGCCACTTTCAGCCCAGGGCCTGATCCTGGAGATCGAGTCCCACGTCAGGCTCCCTACATGGAGCCTGCTTCTCCCTCTGCCTTTGTCTCTGCCTCTCTCTCTCTCTCTGTGTGTGTGTGTCTCTCATGAATAAATAAATAAAATCTTAAAAAAAAAAAGTGTACTCATTGCAATGAGCACTGGATGATGTACGAAATTTTGAATCACTATATTATAGTAATATAACACTGTATGTTACCTACCTGGAATTAAAGTAAAAACTTTAAAAACAAATAAAAATAAAATAAATACAAAGCTCTCAAAATACAGCAACTTTCTAGGGCATGTGTGCAATAGGCCATAAGACTTGAAACAGAAACCTCCACATGAAAACAAGACCCTCAAAACAAGGTCAACATATGTATTGAAAAAATGGAATACGAAAAAAATCTGCCCATTTGAAAACAAGGATGACAAGGTAACTTGTCTTACTTTCCTTTATCTCTTTATTGAGGAAAAAAAAAAGTCTCACCTTTGGGAAGGCAACGGAGAGAAACTGGTAGTTATTTAGACAGAGTTATTCAGATTTAAGAAATATGATTAATTCCAAACAGGATAATTTTGTTTTTTAAAAATCCACCCTTGACTGCATCTCACTTAAACTGCTGATATCCATAGACTGACCACCCTAACAAGTAGCCAGAAAGATAAAACAGATTACTCTCAAAGACCAGCTATTTGTCTGACTGCAAAGTTCTCAATAATCACAAACCCAAGACAGTAGAATAATAGTTTCATGGCCCTAAGGGTAAAAATATATATTACTCTAGAACTGTATAATCAAGTAAATTATCATTCAAGAATGAATTTTGAAACAAAAACTAAAAACATTTACCATCCTCATTAAGGGAACTTAAAGGAAGTACTTTAGAACCAAGAAAATTGCTAGATAATTCTAGAAAGGAAATACTAAAATTGTAAGCATAATTTATTCATAACATTTGAGTTATTTTAATAATTTTTCCCAAAGCACTTTTTTGATAGATAAGTCAGATCCTTAAGGAGTCAATAGTCAGTAGTTATGACCCCCAATATTTAAGAAGCATGGAACAGTTAAAGGATAAACGCTAAAGTTAAGGATTAATTTTGCTCCTACATCTAAGAAACAAGTTATTTCCATTTGTTTATTAAAAATAATGCTACTAAAAAAAAAAAATAATGCTACTGTGGGATCCCTGGGTGGCTCAGTGGTTTAGTGCCTGCCTTCGGCCCGGGGCATGATCTTGGGAGTCCCAGGATTGAGTCCCACATTGGGCTCAATGCAAGGAGCCTGCTTCTCCTTCTGCCTGTGTTTCTGCCTCTCTGTGTCTCTCATGAATAAATAAATAAAATCTTAAAAAATAATAATAATGCTATTGTGAATATTTTGTTCACATTTTTAGCATACCCATGTACTTATTTCTTTTGGACACATAACTAAGAATAGAAACGTTTAGTTACAGGGTATATTTATGTTCACGTTGTACTAGTTCCAATATTTATGAAATAATCCCAAATTTCTAGAAGGTCTTGAATCATAAAGCAAGATGAGCTGGTTTTTAAAATCCTTAACTTAAGAGGGATGTCTGAGTGGCTCAGTGGTTGAGCGTCTCCGTTTGGCTCAGGTCGTGATCCCAGGCTCCCCGGATCAAGTCCCCATATCAGGCTCCCTGCAGGAGCCTGCAGGAGCCTTTTTTTTTTTTTTTTTTATGCAACTTCATCACTTTATTCAGATCTTCAAAATAGTCTTTATTCTACATTTTTAGTATAAAAAATCCACAAGTTAAGTACACCACAGTGTAAAGAGAGATGTACAACGCTGAACTTCCATAACAGTCAATGGTACAGTCAAACATCACATGTACAGAACACAAAATTTAGATGAACTGAAATTATAAGATAAAATAAAATAAAATCCAATTTCCGAAAACAAAAATCAAAGTATTAAGGATCCCTGAAAATGTTCTTAACCCTAATGAGATTTTGCTGGACTCAAGTCATTTTGTAGTGAGGGATTCATAGTATGACCCCATTACCCCAGCTGAGGAATTCTCAGGAGCCATGAGCACCTGCATCAGATACTCTGATAACTGGTAACCAATTTTTGGATGGGGAAACTTCAGGCCCCTCTGCCTATGTCTCTGCCTCTCTCTTTCTCAGTGTTTCTCATGAATAAATAAATAAAATCTTGTAATAAAAATCCTTAACTTGGATATCTACCTCTAATACACATTGATCTTTGATGTTACGCCTTTGCTTAATTCTATAATGTCATGATGTGTATTAAAACTACTGTGTGAAAATAAGCTTATATTTGTTGAGTGCTTCATTTGTATTCCACACTGTGCTAAACAGTTCACATATTTTATACCTTTTAATCATCATGATAGCTATCCATCATTCTCATTTCACAGGTAAGGAATATGGGGCTCAGATAAATTAATACATTCTCCATGATCATGTATATAGGACATGGAATGCACTGCAAGAGAACAAATAATGAATATGGCACAGCCTGGAGATCCTTTCAGTAGAAGAAACCTAGGGTCAGGGCATCTTTGGAAAAACTAGCCTCACTAAACATAGAGGCATATATGAATCACAATGTTTATAAAATATTAAGTGTGCTAAGACAGAGACTATATTATAATAAAGAGATTTCAAATTTTGTAACTTAAATAGAAATGTATTTCCCTCCCATCTAACAGTTGAGTGGGCTGGTGAGCATAGTAGTTTTGCCATCAGAAACATGTGATTTCCAAGGATTCTCTAGATTTCATTAGTTTCCAGTCAGAAGTAAAACTGAAAGAAAAAGTATAAGAAACAAGTTGCACTCATCATGTCTGATCATCCAGCATTGGTCCAAACTTAATCACAGAACCACACTTTGAGGCAAAGAAAGCTAGAAAATGTAGTCAGCAAACTGGTTAAAGACAGTCAGATGTCCTGCTGAAATTAAGATGATTCTATTTTTAAAAAGAAAAAAAAAAGCAATGAATATGAAAAAGTGGAAGCCTCTGCCTCATTAACTAGTCAGACCTGACAGAAACAGGACATGTGCCAAGATGTAACAAGGAAACAACTGGAGAAGTAGGTATAAAGCCCAACTGGGGAAGGCTTGAACGCCCATCTGGAGAAGGTAACCTAATACAGTAGTTAATGAGAAGCCCTTTTTAAAATAAACATTTTTATTGAAGTATAGCATTGAGTCAAAATGCACATATCATAAATGTACAGCCTGCTAAATTTATACAAATGTACACGTCAGAATCACTCAGCTCAAGAAATTTAAGTTCCAGCACTCCCACCAGCATCTTCCTGCCCTTCCCAATCATCAACCTTGCTCACCTACCCAAAGATAACCACCACCTAACTTCTCTATATAGGCTAGTGTTGCCTATCTTACCATGCCATTATGTTTGTGGGATTCATATATGTAGTATATAGCAGGATTTTTTAATGTTTTACTGCTGCACAGTATTCCATTATAGAACATGCCATATTTTTAATTTAAATTCAACTAATTTAACATCGAGTGTATTACTAGTTTCAGAGGTAGAGTTCAGTGATTCAGTCTTCTATAATACCTAGTGCTCATTATATCCCATGCCCTCCTTAATGTCCATCACTCAGTTACCCCATCCCCACACTCCCCTCCCCTCCAGCAACCCTCCTAAGGTTAAGAGTCTCTTATGGTTTGTTTCCCTTTCTGATTTCATCTTATTTATTTTTCCCTCTCTTCCTCTGTGTTCCTCTGTTTTGTTTCTCCAGTTCTACATATGAGTGAAATCATATAATTTTCGTTCTCTGATTGACTTATTTCACTTGGAATAATACCCTTAAGTTCCATCCACATCATTGCAAATAGTAAGATTATATTTTTTTGATGACTAATATTCCAGTGTATGTGTGTGTGTATCTAGATAGATGATTGATAGGTAGATAGATAGATAGATCTCACATCTTTTTATCCATTCATCTGTCAATGGACATCTGAACTCTTTCCATAATTTGGATATTATGGGCATTGCTGCCATAAATATTGGGGTGCAGGTGTCCCCTCAGATCACTACATTTGTATCTTTGGGATAAATACCTAGTAGTGCAATTGCTGCGTCATGGGGTAGCTCTATTTTCAGCTTTTTAAAGGAACCTCCACACTGTTTTCCAGAGTGGCTATACCACCTTAAAGTTCGACCATTCATTTGGGGAATATAAATAATAGTGAAAGAGAATATAAGGGAAGGGAGAAGAAATGTGTGGGAAATATCAGAAAGGGAGACAGAACGTAAAGACTGCTAACTCTGGGAAACGAACTAGGGGTGGTAGAAGGGGAGGAGGGCGGGGGGTGGGGGTGAATGGATGAGGGCACTGGGGGTTATTCTGTATGTTAGTAAATTGAACACCAATAAAAAATAAATTAAAAAAATAAAAATAAAAAAAAAATAAAGTTCGACCAAGAGTGTGGGAACATGCCATAATTTATTTAGCCATTGTCTTCAAGATAAACATTAGAGTTGTTTCCAGTTTTCAGCTATTTAAAATAATTCCACTATAATAGTTTGCCTTGTGTTTTTTGGTGTACCCATTACTCATTTCTTTTGGCTATATCCCGGAGGAATAGAATTGAATACAGAGTATACTTGCGTTCAACTTTTGTAGATCATGCTAAATAGTTTTTCCCAAGTATCTGCAGCATTTATTGTTCCCCTGGAAGTATAGGAGCATTCTATTTACACTACATTCTTACCAACACATGGGAATATCATTATTTTTTCATTTTAGCCATTCTGGCAGTTGTGATTTTCATTTGTCTGCAGACTACTCTAGTAGTTTTAATTTTCATTTGTTTGATGACTATTGAGGTTAAGAACCCTTTCTTACATTTATTAGTTATTTGGAGAACTACTCTTGTTTACTATGTCTCCTAACTGCTTTCCAGTTTTTTACTGGGTGGTCTTTTTAACTTATAGAAGCTCTATAGATAGCCTGAATATGAATCCTTTGCCAGTTTGCAACTTTCTTCTCAGTGAACAGCTTTTGAATTTTTTGAATGAGAGAGTGGCAAGAATAGTTCCTTGTTTTGAGAAAATTCATCTGCCATGAATATGAAAGAGTCAGGCCGAAAAATGTTAAAAGGATACTGTATAAATTTCCTGATAATGGTAAATATAATGAGAGCCTAGTTTAGACAAAGGGGAACAATAATAAAGAGGAAAAAGATGAGAGATATTTTATAAAAGAATAATTCATCTATTCAATACTGAGACTTGCTAACTGATTTTAAAAATATGAGACATGGGCCATTTATGAAGGACAGTGAATACTAATAAAATGCAGTCATTATTGGCAGATGGGAACTTAGGAAAATGAGAGTTCTGAATCACTGAAGAGTGTTTACTTTGGAATTAGGTTTTTAACTATAATGATCACACCAAGTAGCAGCAAGGCCCAATTTCTCCCAACTCAAAGGCTTTTTATCATTCTCGCCGTGATTAACAACTCCATATTCATTTCTTTTCAAGATCACTCAATGAAAAAAATAAAAGACAAAACATGGGCTTAAGGAAACTGATATTGTAAAAAATCAGAAAGGAACAGAAAACTCCTGAAAGAAAATTTTCCCAAGAAGGATATTTGAGGAGTAGCAACCCTAGATTGTCAAAACATCCTCCATTTCTTCCTACCCTCAGATTAGCCATAATGTCTTTCCTTTCCTGGTTCTTAACACTATGATAACTAAGTTAGAAGTAAAGGATGCAGAACTTCCCTTAAGTGATTTCATAAAAACTCTTATTTGAATGAGATGTTAAGTCCTCTATCATTATCATCAGGCCCAACATTATCATCTTAACATTTATTGAGCACTTATATACACTGTGTGTTATATGCATTATTTGATCCCTGTAGAGTCCTGAAAATAAGTATTACACTATTATTACTATTCTATGGCAGAAAGCTTAAGCAATTTGCTCAATGTGACAGAGCTAGTAAGTCATGGACCTTGGACATGAACCAAGGCAGCTTGACTCTAGAGCTTCTTTCTTACCTAATTGTTCTCTACATTCTCCTTGCCAGCTATCATGCAACAATTATTTACAGCTAAGGCCATAAAATAATACGAATCATAATAATTAGGATTTAGTAGTAAGTACCCAGATGTGGAAAGTCCTATAGGACATAATGTACCCTAAGGATAGAAACGAAATTGAGACCCAATCTGAGTGACAAACACAATTGAAATTACTTCATGTCAGTTCACTTTTCTCCCTCTCCACTTCTATCCAGCTTCCTCTGTTATCACTAATCTTCTAATCACTAATACTTCTATTGTCTTTAATTTCCTCTCCATCTCTAAACTGTCACTTCTCTAATTCGTTCTCCACCCCACAGCCAGAATGATCTTTTTAAATTATAAAATAGCTCATGCCACTCTTCTTTAAAAACATTTCATGGCTTCCCACTGCACACAGGATAAAGCTCTTCATTAGGGCCCACCAAATCCTACAAAATCTGACCTCTGCTTCCCTTTCCACCCTCACCCAGCCCCCCCAATTTCCTTCTCACCATGCACATTGATTTTTATGTCAATCCCTTGAATACCAGAAGCCCTTCTCTACCACAGGTTCTTGGTGATTACTATTCTCTCTGCCTGACCTGTTCTTTCTCCAAAAACTTAAATGTTTGGCTTATTCTCATCCTCATCTCCACATAAGAATTTTTTTTTATCATATAGCACCCTAGTTACTTCTGTAGCCGACTTTCTAAAAAGCTGTAATTTTATTATTTAGTCATAAATGTATTCATCTATCTTACCCACCAGAATTAAGTTCATGATAGTGTGCCTGGCACATGCTAGATATCAATAAGAAATCTGATGAGATGAATCAAGAATCAATAAATGGCTCCATGTTTCTTATCTTGGGTAACGGGGGATAGTAAGGTCATTAACTGAGATATGAAATACAGGAGAAGAAGCAAGTTTTGAAGAGGAACATAGTTCAATGAAGGGGAGGAGACTGAATTTGAGATGCCTGAAGGAAAAACCAGTAGAAATATCCGTGAAGTAGGTAGGAATAGGGGGGTCTAGCATTCAGTGGAAAATCGGCAAGATAACACAGACACGATAACATCAATTTAGAAGACAATAGAGAAAAGGGGCAGATAAAGCTATGGATGTGAAAAAGAAGGCCCAGGAAAATATGCAGAATGGATACAGCAGAAGACCCAACAGGCAATATAAAAGAAGGAAGAGGAAAAATGAAAAGCAGGAGGAAAGGGCTTCAAAGAGATCAGAGAAGTGCCAGGAGAAGATGGGGACAGATTTTCCAGGAAGATGAGAAATTAAATAATGAAGGTCAAGTTTTCAGGAGAAGTAGGATAACAAATGAAAGCAGGGATTCAGGGTTGATGTTTAGGAAATCCTCGTGGCCACTGGCAGAGGCTGCAACCAATTAGATTAGGAGATTGAAGACAAATGTGTTTCAAATTCTTAGCTTTACCCAAGGTTTGGATTATATAAAAATCTTTTTTGGTGGCTTTGAAAACCCCATGACACAGAAAGTGTGGCAAAACTAAATTATTAAGTACTTCACCTATCAGCTTCAGGGAAGACATAGTTATCCTGCATTGTTGGAATTTTCTAAAGAGGTGGTATTAAAGTCAGTTAAAAAGGCTAGTCTATTCAAAATTGCAGAACTATGTAAGGAAACTCATGATTATCAGTAGCAAAAGCTACCAGGGTGCTTTCAGAGAATGAAAGCTGTACCATATACACATTAAACACAAAAGAAATTTGAGAAGCAAGGGGCTGAGACCAACAGCAGTTCACAGAGCCTGCCAGGGTACACTGGCAATTCAAGATCACAGATGCCTCAACTTGCTCTAATCAGGGAGAGTCCTTCTTGCTAAGTGCATTCATGTCTGTAGTCAGTAGAGATGCATCCATGCACTAAATCTTGAACTTGAACTAAGTGTAAATATTCTAGGGTATTTAATTTACCTCCCACCCCAGTTCAAGGGCAGACCCATGCTAAAATAATCCCCCCTGCAAAGCGAAACACTGATCTCAAACACGGAATGGAATGGAGCCCAGAAATGAGACATCTTAGCACTGGATTGGCATACGGGCTGGGGGGGGGGAAAAAAACAGGGAAGGAGCTTCTGAACAGCTCATTCTTTCTCTATTATGTCCCCAGATACTCCAACACATAATCATTCCACTCATTTGTCAAAAAGCAGTTAATTTCAGCAAAAGGGTGTTCCTATACTATCCATATCCTATAAATGAAAAGTAAGAATTTCGCATATCTACTATAATTTTAAAAGAATTTTAAATCTCTTTCTGTTGATACTTAGATTTTGTCCTGGACAGTGTTCTGTGAAATAAGCTGTTTGTCAACAGAAGAGGTGCGTGGCACGGTACAAAGGGAGTCACTTTTTCCTCCTCCGGACCGACCGTTAATTGCAGCAAACGCTGAGATCTAGACAATTCTGGGTGGAAAGCCAAAGAAAGAAAGGCCTGGTGGAGGAACCCCGGCGAATTTTGGAAGTCGAAGTGGGCCCTCTCCGGTCCCGTTTGCGGGGGAGGAGCCGTGGCAGGTGCTGGGTTCGAGTTCTCGCAAGAGGCCGCTCGGGCACAGGAAGGCTCGGGTCGGTAGCTGCTGCTTCTAAGGCGGCGGCAGGCCAGGGGAGGCTGCCCCGGCAGTCTCCATGGCAACGCTGAGGGGAGGAGGTGGGAAAGGCGCCCTCGCGCCGCCCGCCCCGCCTCCCCCGACCTCGCGCCGGCTCCGGCTGCTCCTCCAACCACACCTGCCCCGCGCTCCAGCCTCCGCAGCGCCCGCGGCCCGCTGCACTGTTGCCTGGGCAACGCCGGGGCAGGCAGGCCACGCCCCCCGGGCATTCCCGCCCCCAGGGCCCGGAGCGCGAGGGCTGGAGCGGATCCGAGAACTCGGGTCCGGGCGGGGCCCAGGGGTGCCCTTGGAAGACGCAGGCGACCGGGGCTGGACAGCCGGCCCGGCCCCACAGCCGCGGGCGGGGGAGGATGCTCAAGCGCCCCGCCCTCTCCGGCACCTCCGGTCGGGCATCTGCTCTCTCCTCCCGACCCGGGCGGGGTCGCCAAGCGACGCTGGGACTGTGCGGGCCACCTCCCGAAGGGCCCAGAGCCCCAAGGATGCTTGCCGCACCCCAAACCATCCCCGGGTCCAAGGCAGGGCCGAGGCGCCCGCCCCGCTCCTCCCGCGGCCAGGCCCCCTTCACACCCACCTAGGCTCCGCTCCAAGGACTAATTTACCTCCCACCCCAGTGAGTCCTCGCCCTGTTTTCCTGCCCAGCCCTGGCCTTGGAGAGCTAAGGGTAGACTCCCTCGGAGCCACAAAGTAGAAGGCAGCTAGTGCACCCAGGGGCCCTAGGCGACTCCCAGCCTTTTCCCAGGTCAGCAGCTCCGCTGGCCCGGGCCTCCCACGGGAGAGGGCTGCGGGGTGGGGGCGCAGTCAGCAGGCTGTGTCCTGCCACCCCCGACCCACCCCCAGCCATCAGAGAGGTACCCGTGACCATGATTAAAAATTGCATAGAGAAACTGATTTTTGTTCAGAGCCTAGAAGAATTGAATCAAGTGTTTATTTACTGGAGCAAAACAATCCTCGGTGAAGTGTGCCTTTTTCTGCAGCTAAGTCAATGGGGACTGTTGCCTTGATTTCAAAAGGAGCCAAGATTTTGAAAGACATAAACATTACTGCTTAGGTGTGGATAAAGAAAAAAAAAAAGAAACTATTTTTATTTTCTAATTGAAATTTTTCTAGTTACAGTTTTCTATAGTTTACAATATGGATCCGTTCTCTTCTTGAGCAAAAATATTTTATTGCTATGACCGGGGCTTTTCATAACAGAAGGTTTTAGTATTACCTTTTAAATAAGATCCACAAAATTTGAAAATAAATTCAGAAGCAATACATGTATTGGTGAATATACACTGTATCATTGGTTTTTCCAAACATTTAGGGAGATACTTGATGAATCAGTATATTGTTCAATAACTGTTGGTGACTTAGCACTTAAAGCAAAGATCACTGTAGCTGGAGAAAATTCATAGGGAAATAAACAGCACTTGTCAATTAGATTTAATAGTTTGCTTAAGAAATTTTTAAGATATAGATAGATGATAGATAGATAGATAGATAGATAGATACTAAATAAATTTGACCTAAAACAGAGGATCTTTCAGTCGGAGTTTTGAGATTAGATATGTGCCTTAAAATGCAAACTGAAGTATTATGTGATTATTAATTCAGATATGTTTCGGTATCTTTGCAATGAAACACCCAATTTTATAAGGCAGTTATCTTCAAAGATGATTTTCATAAAGAAGTTTACTTTAAATGTGATATAGTGAGTAGGAGATTAATAAAGAAAATATATCTCTAATCATCTTCCAAACTGCCTATTCTGTCATGGCAGAAATGTTTCTATCTCCCTGAGGATTTTATCCATGCCCTCAAGTGCCAAATTATCTCCTTTTGTGCCCACATTGATTAAAGTTAAATGCATATTTCAATTGGGAGATAGATCTGTATATAAGTCATAGAGTATATATGGACCAATGTCTAATATCTCACTTCATGTCATCAGGATCTCACAGAAGAAGGTTCATGATCAGAGTACCCCATGTTGCAGTATGTTGAGATATAACTGAACGGGAAGCAAATAGAAAAGCTTTTGGCCTTCTGGACTGTTTCTTTTGCCATTTGAAAAGGCCTAGCTGCTCACTATTATTTCACATGGTATGATTAGCTCTCAGCAGGTCTGGCACGCCTTCAGCTAGGTCTCAATCTTTGCATATTCAAGTATTGTTCCATTTTCTCAAGGTACAATATATATCGGGGTATTAAAATATAGAATATAACACAGAGCTGCCAACTAAAGCTTTCAAAATGAATAATTATCTGAACACTTAATATTAATGCACACTAGGAATAAGGAAACTGGAAAAAGAAGTATATTAAGAAATGATTTTAGGGCAGCCCCGGTGTCTCAGCGGTTTAGCGCCGCCTTCAGCCCAGGGCCTGATCCTGGAGACAGAGTATGGAGTCCCACATCAGGCTCCCTGCATGGACCCTGTTTCTCCCTCTGCTTTTGTCTCTGCCAATCTCTCTCTCTCTGTGTGTGTGTCTCTCATGAATAAATAAATATTTTTTTTAAAAAGTTTTAAAAGAAATGATTTTAAAGAAACACATATACTCAATATGTAATTTTTGTTAATCGATGTCTCTAGATTATAGAACCGGATGTTATTCTTTTTCTTTCTTTTGCTTTTCAAGAAATCTATAATAAGCAGGTATTAATTGAATAATAATAAACATTATATATTTTTAAATTTATAAATATCTACACTTTTAAAAGCATAAATTTATTTTAATCTATTAGTTGTGACAAACAACGCTATATTTTTTTCATTGTCTAAAATCTGTCTAGGAAATAAAAAGCCAACTGAATTTTTCAAATATGTCTTTCTAAGAGTTGGGAATGTTTCAGAGGTTCCTAACAGAATACAGAGCCAGAGAAACTTGTATGTACATCTCCAGCTTACTCATTAAACAATGTTATAAGAAATTGTTACATTTAAAATACTCATTAACCTTATGATAAGACTGTCAAACCTCCAAAGCATTCTCATCCACTGATCTATCAAAATATAACCACATTATAGCTTACCTGGGCCAGTAGGTACCAACTAATTCATATGTTAGTGTTAAAGTGTTTGACAGAATGATATTAATAAAACAATTTTTAAAAACACTATATAAAAATAGCCCCCTTCTAATTCCCACTTCAACAAGGTATGCCAATTTAGTAGATGGATCTTGCACCTAGATTTGAAGTAAGCAAACAAGATTCTGTCATAGGCAAACAGGGAGGAATTGAAAGATGTTTGTCTTTTACAGAAAGTAGATTATACAAAAATTTGTATATATTCATTTCCCCACAGTCTCAATATCAGAAGTACATCATTTAAACTTGAGCTGATAATAAACATCTAGAGCTATAATAATGTACACTAAAGAAATAGAACAATATTAACTAAAGCTTATAAATTTGTAACAATCAAGCTGGTAAAGAACAGCTATGAAATGTTGTGCCCAAGATTGCGAATCCGAGAAACCACCACGGAGCCAACACCGATGCAAGCACACGAGGGTTTATTAGCAAGCTCGAGCTTGGGTCCAAGTATACCCATCACAGTGGAGCAGGGACTTGGACCCCGAGGTGGGTTTCAGCTGGGTTTTTATGGGCTGGTCTAGGGGACCTCCAGGAGGGGTGGAAGAATTTCTTCATTCCGATATGGGGGAAAGGGTGGGGGAGTTTCTTAATCTCTGTCTTCATTCTGATATGGGACTTTCTGTCAAGGGCATTCTATTTTCATTCCAATATGGGACTTTCTGTCAAGGGCGTTCTGCGGTTTTTCCTGAAACTGAAGTAGGGTAGAGTTCAGCTCTTGTTCACAGGGGCCTGAGATGGCTGCCGAAGCTCAGATGGCTGCACTTGTGCTAAAGCTAAACTTGAGGTGGAATGGCCTTAATTTTCTCGGCCTCCACATTTCCCCCTCTCAGAGGAACCTAAGGAAGGATCCAATCATGAGTCCAGGTTAGTCTCAGTAACAAGATCCAGTGGTTGGTATTGCTGAGTATCATGAGCTGAACTGCATGATTGTCTTTGACAAAAGTAACCAAACTATTGATAATGCAGGGCCCGAAGGTAAGGAGGAGAAGGAAGATAATGAGGGGCCTGGCTAGGGTGAACAGCAAGGTAGTGAGCCAGGGGGAATGACTGAACCAGGATTTGAAGCAACCTTGTTGCTGTTCTCACTCCCATTTACATCTAGCCAAACCTTTTCTGACATTTGCCATAGATCTTGGACTATTCCAGAGGGGTCAGTAAAGAAGCAACATTCCTTGTTTGAGGCAGCACATAACACCCCCTTGTTGTAAGAAGACTAAGTCTAATCCCCTTCTGTTTTGAAGGACAACCTCAGACAAAGATGTTAGGGAGTCTTGGAGGTGGGAAATAGAGGTTTCTATCCGTTTTATGTCTAGATCGATTGTTGCTCTGAGACTGTTATAGTGGGAGTTCTGTACAGCTAGTGGAGCAATATCTGTCCCTGCACCTGCTAACCCAATTCCCAACAGCGTGGCAATGGTGATAGCCGAGATGGACTCTCTTCTATCCCATCGTGGGTACCTGCATTGAGCCACTGAAGTACCTGCTCATCTGAATGGTAGATAATTTTAGGAAGTAGCTGAACTAGCACGCAGAAACTCTTTGTCTGATTTAGAATCTGACCATGAAAACAGGGGGTTAGGCCTGTAGAACATGCCCACCAACCATCTTGAGGAGGTAGGTGGTAGTCTAGGCTAGATATAGATTTTGTATCATTACATAGGAACTGGTATTGGGGTGAAGGGGTGCCTATCCAGAGTCCCTGACCTGACATTGATTGTAAAGTGAGTCCTTGAGTCTTTTGATGCCATGTACAGGCATTAGGGTCGGAGGTTGTGTTGTACTGAACTAACATCGCTGATTCCCTCATAGAAGGGAGGCCAGATGTCATAGCAGAGCCAGCAAGATCAGATAAGATTGGGCTTAGTTGCATTGAGGAACCTGTAAGCTTGGAACATCAGGTCCCAAAGTGGATGCTGAGAGGGGCTGAGGAAAGGAGCATCTTGTGGAAAGGAGGCCGGGATGGGAGTGATTGTCTGATCAGGGGTGTTATTGAACGCAGACAGCATGGTAGGTACAGGGGAAGGCGGTGGGGATATAGGAGCTGTCTGAGGTCTGAGGTTTAGGTGGAGGAGGTGCTAGCACAGGGTTTGGGCCTAAGGCAACCCGATGGATATCCCTGTGTTGGAGTTTAACAGTAAACAGGATACTGGGGTCTGATCCCAGTTGTGAACAGAATCGCAGGCCCCAGGTGAGTCCTGTTTGCCACCTATTCTCTATTCTACCGGCCTCCGTAAACCTCAGGGTCATTAGTCCAGCCCTGTTCGGCGGCGCCCCTGGGTTGTGGAGTTGCATTTAAAGGTGATCAGATTCTTGCTGAAGGGTGCAGTCCTCCAAATATCTCCGGTGGAGACAAACTCCAAGAGGTGCAACAGAAATTGGAGGGGTCTCCACACTGTTTATGTGGGTTCCCTTTAAGATGCCCTGGACGGACAAAAGCATTGATCTGTCCAGTCTCCACAATATCCCTGGCAAGGTTGAGATAAGTTAAAAGTAAGGTCTGGGAACCAGGTCTGTGGAGGCGCTTCCTTAGAGATGGAGTGTATTACTTCTCCCCTTGAGATATCAATCACCTGCCAGGTTAGATTAAGTGGCTGATGGGGATTGGTTCTGGAAGAGGACGTAGCATAAGCAACATTAGTGGGGTAAGTGAGAATGGTGCAGTCTTAGCTTTAGGGGCTTGTCCTTGTCTAGTTGGCTTTTCCATTCTGGAACAAAGTCCTTGAGAACGGCATGTGGGTCAGCTGGCCAGACGTGGGTGTACTGGACCCAGGGAGTAATCCCATCAACCTTGACAGCGGTGGGAGTGGTTAGGATCACGATGTAAGGTCCCTTCCAACGAGGTTGAAGTGGCTGGTGTTGGTATCTCTGGACGTACACCCAATCACCCGGCCAATATCGATGGGGGTCCAGGGGTGGCCCAGTCTCGTAGAGGGCCCTCAGCTTAGGCCACACCTTAGAGATGTATCCTGGTCCGTTGTCTGATCCAATCTTAACAGGAAAACCATACCTCAGCAAGATGTCTCCCAGCAGTTTCTTGGTCACGGTCTGTGCTGTCTCATGTTTGGTAGGAAATGCCTCTGTCCATCCTGAAAAAGTATCTACAAACACTAGTAAATACCTGTATCCGTATTTTCCAGGTTTTACCTCAGTGAAGTCCACTTCCCAGTAGGCTCCCGGGCAGTCCCCCTGGAGCGGGTACCTGGGTTAGATCCATGGGCACTGGCATTAGTTAACTGGCATGTGTGGCAGCTTGCCACAATCTGCTGGATCTTTGCTTGAGAGTCTTTAATAGTGATCTTTGCGTGTCGTATGAGGTCTTCCACCTTTCTTGTTCCCCTATGAGTACTCCGATGCATTTTGGATAGGACTCATCATCCTAGTTCCTCTGGCAAGATGATGCTGGAGTCTGCGGCCCTCCACCAGCCACGCAAGACTTGGGTCATAGGCAAGCGTTTGATCCAGTGTTAAGTGAGCATCAGTATAGTTGGGGGTGTCCGGCAGGGTCGGTGCCCCCCGGATTGGGTAGCGTGGTTGTTAAGTTCTGGATCACCGAAAGGGCCACCTCCTTTGTTTTTGAATTGGCTAGCCGGTTTCCCCCAGCTACTGGTGTATCTGCCTTTTGGTGTCCTGGACAATGGATAATAGCTAGTGCCTGGGGCAGCCAGAGGGCCCTCAGGAGTTTATACTCTACATAGAAAACCCAAAAGTCTCCACCCCAAGATTGCTAGAACTCATACAGCAATTCGGTAGCGTGGCAGGATACAAAATCAATGCCTCTGTTTTGTTTTTAATAGTCTTTCCTTCTGCTGTCAGAAGCCCTCTCTCTGTGTAGAGGGCTCCGGGGATGTGAGCGGTGGCGAAGGCGTACCTGCTGCCGGTGTAAATGTTTATTCGTTTACCTTCTCCCATGGTCAGCGCTTTGGCCAGGGCGATCAGTTCTGCCGTTGAGCCGATGTTCTGGCTGCCAATGGCTCTGCCCAGATGGTCTCCGTTTCCGTGGTTACGGCTGCCCCCGCATATCTGATTCCTTCTCAGACAAAACTGCTGCCGTCCGTGTACCAGGTGGCGTCTGATTTCGGCAGTGGCTGGTCCTGGAGATCAGCTCTTATTCCGTGCACCTGGCGGACAGTTTGCGGCTGTGGGATCCTCAGGACGGTTTCCTTCCACGCATCTGTCAATCATCTTTGTCCACCCTTTAATTTGTACCCTAGGTAGCTCAACTCTGCTCTGCAGATCTGGAGAAATGTCCCAGAGGTGTGGGTGTGGGGTTGGAGCAGTTAAATGCATTAGGGAGGGAACAGCCACCAGGAAGGATTTGCCCAAGGTGGCACAGATAAAACAGTGGGACAGATTGTCCATGCCAGAAAGGCTGGTGAGGGAAGTGCCTTGTCGGGTAAGTTTTATCCAGGAGAATGGGTCCTGGTCCTGAGTTGGGTTAGTCTGTAGGTGGGTTTGGAGAAGTTGTTCCTGTGTGCCTATGGTGTGAGTTTGGATACTTAGGGCGGTTTGGAGAAGTTTGTTAAAACCTTAGAAAGTTTTAAAGCACACACCTAAATAGGATTAAAGACCTGATAAAGGCAAAACATAGAAACTGGTTTTTCTGGGCAGGCAAAGAGAAAACAACTCTTTAGATTTTCTTATCAAGAGCAGACCAACAAATCAAGGAAACTTTTGAACAGAAGTAGACTTTCAATCTTATACATTTGTACTTTAAAATCCATTAACTTCAATATTAGTCTGTCCTGACCACACCTAAAATTCCTTTCCAAGGATTTCCCTTCACAAACCTTCTACACCTTCCTTTGTATTCAGAATTTGTCCCAAGCCATTTCTTTCCAGTCTCATTTAGTACAAAATTGCTTTCTTTTACCTTGAACAAAAATACATTCCCATTCCTTATATTTTTCTTACACATCTCCTTTTCTACATACAGAGTTGCTTCCTTTATTGCCATCAGTCTTATTTTAGCAGAGTTTTTCACTCTTAGAAACCTCAGTCTCCAGTGAAAACTAAGGAGTAACCAATTTTGAACTGTCACACCAGAACTCTTCAGACAGCAAATTTATGAAACAGTTAAGTACAGAGCATGTTCACCAACAGATTCAAATCAACGTTTCAGCACCTTTTCCTGTTTGGAAAAGACCTAGATGTCCAATGAATTTAATCCCATTTATCATCAAAGTGTAGCTAAGGTTTCAGGTTACCAAAGACTTTGAAAGGTATCTTAACAATTACCTATGAAAACTTGGAAACAGACAATTAACCATGTGTTAGCCATTTTCTCCTAACAAATTGCAAAAAGATAACAGCTTATATGACCTTCAGTAAACCTCAATAGAATAAAAGTTTCAGGCTTAGTAGTGATAATTTTCAAGACCTATTTATTATGTCCCACCTGGATCCACTTAAAGTCAATCAATTTGCTCCCCATCGTCAATTTTTACCTGAGACACTAGTGCAGGATTCTGGAGGGGGCAGTGTTAAGTAATTGGTGGTCTTCTTGCTCCTGGATGGGGAAGGGAGAAAGAGCCACTATGGACCAGGGCGCGGAGGGGAAGGGCGGTAGAGTCTGCCGGCCGGTGGGTCCGGCCGCGTGACCCTGCTGCCCCCCGTGCACTGGGGCTCCCTTGTCAGGGTCAGGGAGGGGTGGCACCCCTTCTGCAGCCCCGGCGCCTCTAATGGGGGTGGGGGGCGAAAGGGCAAGGGGGCTCAGGTAGGGCTGCAGGAGAATCAGGTCCTCCGGGGAGGAATCCTGCAAGACCGGATAAGGGGTGTTTTGGTCTTAGAGTCAGTCTCCTTCTCGGCCTTTCACAGGGCTAGAATACTGGTAGGTCCTGCTTTGGGGGGTAAAAATGGTTTTAGCCAAGGAGGGAGATTCTCAATCATGTCCTGCCAGGCCAGCATGTAGAGCACCTGGTCAGGGTGGCCGTCTGGTTTATCCCTGAAGATCACGGCCTTAACCTGTAAGGTAAAAGGTAGGTGGAAAGTTCCTTCTTAGGGCCATCAAAGGTTGGCCACTCTGTCATGCTGTAAGTTCGAAATTTTTCTCTCCATATGTCTGTGCTCAGATTATGAGCTCTTTCCCTAACGTCTGAGAAGTGGGAGAGCATAAGAGACAGGGGGGTGGTTTGTGTCTGCCCCATTCTGTCTCCAGTCCACACCAAGGCACAGTTATGACAATTAACAAAGACACAGTAACACAGACAAACGTTCCAGTGCAGCCGTGGAGACGACAAAAAGTAAACCGAAGGGCTGGCTGTTCCTAATGGCAGCCGGTCCTCCTCACAGATGAGGACCCCGTCCTCCAGGCAGGGGCAAGGGACGTCTCCCAAGACCCCGGTCTACGTCCACCAGTGCATCCTGGCGCATTGGCCTAAGCCAATGCCGACCGATACAGATTGGAATTCCTACTGGTAAAAGTACAGTATAGAGCTCTCAGAGAATATGCCTGCAAAGGTGGAGAAAGTTGAGTGCACTCACCAGCGTGAAACCCTCCAGATGGGGTCCTGGAGGTCTCTCGGATCCGGACGAGCCCCCAAATGTGCCCAAGATTGCGAATCCGAGAAACCACCAAGGAGCCGACACCGATGCAAGCACACGAGGGTTTATTAGCAAGCTCGAGCTTGGAGCTTGGGTCCAAGTATACCCGACACAGCGGAGCAGGGACTTGGACCCCGAGGTGGGTTTCAGCTGGGTTTTTATGGGCTGGTCTAGGGGACCTCCAGGAGGGGTGGAGGAATTTCTTCATTCCGATATGGGGGAAAGGGTAGGGGAGTTTCTTAATCTCTGTCTTCATTCCGATATGGGACTTTCTGTCAAGGACGTTCTGCGGTTTTTCCTGTAACTGAAGTAGGGTAGAGTTCAGCTCTTGTTCACAGGGGCCTGAGATGCCAAAGCTAAGATGGCTGTACTTGTGCTAACGCTAAACTTGAGGGGGGATGGCCTTAATTTTCTCAGCCTCCACAGAAATAGTTGTATAAAGTGCTGTTAAGCTTTAAAATAAGTCATCCTGGATTATTACACCTCCCACATATCCAATTACTAAGCATAACTATTAAACCATTCTCAAATCTGCTGACATTTGCCTGTATCTCTTGCTTGGATTATTCAATTTACTACTTGTTCTACTAGTTTCAAAAATGACACCTACAATTTTTTCTTCTCAGAGTATCCTAAAGTATAAAATTAAAATCTGAGCCTACTTATTTTCTCTCCCCCTCGTATGTCTACACATTTTAGATATACTATTGAGCATACACGTAAATATGAGAAATCCCACAAGGACCCCAAAATTAAAATATAAAATAAATGTTAAAGTGAAATCAGAGAAGTAAGTTGTAACAGAAAACTAAAGTTTAGGCTTATCCAGAGGTAACTGCCTATACCAGAAACCTATAGCTTCTGGGGACTAGACGGAGCCAGAAGAAGAAACTAAACCTTGGATTCTGGCAAAGTAGGGTATATAAAGCTGATTTGTGAGTGCAAGGAATTAGAAATTATAGAAGAAAAGAAAAGAAAAAAGACTGCATTTGGGGCAATATCTTCACATCAAGATTTCAGTTCACCAACTCTTTTTTCAATGTTATCAAAATTTCTATTGAAACCTTTGAGTTCCTACTTTCTACATTTGTTGTTTTTGCCTTAAAAAATATTTTTTAGATCTATCTAGTCACTTTTGTATCATTTCTTTCCCTCTAATTTAAGAAACTGCTGACAGAATTTTCCATAACTGGTAAAAGTCATTAATTCAGAAATTCAAGACTATGTATTATTAGAAAGGCTAATTATTTTTAAATCTCCGCATAGATACATAATCGTGAATCTGTAGAACACCATCAAAAGAAAAAGATTCAAACACCTTCAAAAAAGGGACCATCTACAAAGAAAGGACAATAGAAAAGACAGCACATTTCTCACCAGGAGATATGATGTAATGTGGAAAATAAAAAGACCTTTAAAGAAGATTTTAAAAGTCAAAATAACAGGCCTAAATAAAAATATTTTCAGCTGGAAAATTAAGAAACTTAGCCACCCACCAGAACTTTAACCTCTAAAGCACTAATTTCAATGAAGAAAACATACCTCAGAGTAAAAGCCTAACAGACTGGAATAAAAAATATGGAAAGAAACTAGTGAATTTGAGGAAGAGTGTAAAAACAACATGATCTATGAGATAAAGATAAATGAACATTATATGTAACACACATATTAAAGAAATAATTATTTAAAAGAAGAATAGTGATACTATCTACATTCTGGGCTTCAAGAGAAAAAAAAGACTATAAACTAAACCCTTGATAACAAAAGATTGTAATTCATGTCCAAGACAGTAGGCAGAAAGGTCCAGAGGTAGAATTTAATAGCTATGCATGGTCAAATGCAAATGGCAGTCACTAATATAAATCTAGTTTATAAATTCCAAATCAGTAAAGGGGAAAGGTGAATAAAAAAGTAATTTAAAATGTCAAGGTAGTATGAAAGAGAACTTTTAAAAGAGCAATGTAAATAGAAAAATATATATATGTTGGGGCACCTGGGTTGCTTAGTTACGCTTCTGACTCTTGATTGTGGCTCAGGTCAAGATCTCAGGGTCCTGGCATCCAGCCCTACATTTGGCTCTGAGCTTAGCAGGGAGTCGGCTTGGTGCTTGGGAGTGATTCCCTCCCTCTCTCTGCCTCTCTCTCTATGTTCCTCCCCCTGCTCACATGCTCTTTCTTTTTTTTTTTAATTTTTATTTATTTATGATAGTCACAGAGAGAGAGAGAGAGAGAGAGAGAGAGGCAGAGACACAGGCAGAGGGAGAAGCAGGCTCCAGGCACTGGGAGCCCGACGTGGGATTCGATCCCGGGTCTCCAGGATAGCGCCCTGGGCCAAAGACAGGCGCTAAACCGCTGCACCACCCAGGGATCCCCACGCTCTTTCTCATATATAATTAAATAAGTAAATCATTTTTTTAAAAAGCGATATTAAAATATATAGACCTATATAAATAATAGTATCTTTTTAAATGAAGGCGAACATATATTATTGTCTGATACATAGAGCCAAAACAATTCATTACTAACGGACCTATACTACAAGAAATGTTACTATTCTTTAGGCAGAAATGTCTTTCAGGCAGAAGTAAATGATACCAGATGGAAATATGGACCTATAAAAAGGAATAAAGAGCACCGCAAATGGTGACCACATAGGTAAATATATTAGAATTTTTAATATGTAAGTATCTTTATAGATAATTGATACCTGAACAAAATAATAACGTAACATGAGATTTATGACATATCTGTAGGAAAAATACATAACAATGGCATAAAAGTCAGGAGGGGGAATTGAAAGTATACTATTGTGAACTCCTTGAACTATGTAAGTGGTATAATTCTTGAAGGTAGACTTTGATAAGTTAAATATGTACACTATAAACTCTAAAGCATTTCAAAAATGCAGAAAAAGGGTACAAAAAACAAAGAACAGATTGGACAAATAGAAAATAAACAGCATGATGATAACTTAACCATAACCAAATTAAATATAAATGTTCTAGTGAACCGCTTGATTGAAAGGCAAATATGGATTTAAAAAGCAAGACCAAACTATATGCTACTTATAAGAAATGCACTTTATATTTAAAGGCACAAGTAGTTTTCTAGTAAAGGATGGAATGAGATATACCAACTCTATAGGGAATGGGAATACAAGGTTGGGTTAACATTTCAAAATCAGTGTCATCCACCATATCAACAAACTAAAAAAACATATGGCTCAGCTCAGTAATGCAGTAAAGGCACTTGAAAAATCTAACATCCATTCCTAATAAAAATCCTCGAAAAAGTAGGAATTAAAATAAACTTCTTCAACAGGAAAAAGGGTAACATTTAGGGATCCCTGGGTGGCGCAGCAGTTTAGCGCCTGCCTTTGGCCCAGGGCGCGATCCTAGAGACCCGGGATCGAATCCCACATCGGGCTCCTGGTGCATGGAGCCTGCTTCTCCCTCTGCCTGTGTCTCTGCCTCTCTCTCTCTCTGTCTCTGTGTGACTATCATAAATAAATAAAATTTTTTTTAAAAAAGGGTAACATTTAACTATACCTTATTCTTAAGACACACCTAACTAAAATACATACTCATTAATACAAACTGCCAAAACGTTCATGGTTTAACCCTAAGAATTCTTTAACATTGTCTTTCATGAGTCTCCCTGTCTTATTCTACTCTCTAGCCATGCCATTCTTTTTTCAATTCTTAATCAACTTCCTCCTTTGCTTATTCTTTCACTTCACCCCACCCACAATTTCTTTAGATCCCTTCTGGAAGCTAGGAGAATCATTTCTTTGCCTTTTCTAGCTTTTGGAGTCCCTGCCTTCACAGGCTTATGGCATCGTCTTCCATTTTCAGAGTATATCACATTATCATTTGCTTCTGCCCTCATATCTCCTTCTTTACCTCCAACCCTTCTGTCTCCCTCTTATAAAGACCCTTGGGATTAATTGGGCCCACCTGGAAATTCCAGGATAATCTTCCTATATGATCCTTAATCATATCCTCAAAGTTCTTTTTGCCATGATAACATATCACAGATTCTGGAGATCAGGATATGGACATTTTTTTGGAGGCCATTATTCTATCACTGTGCTCAAATATTTTTGTTCAACAAAAGAAGATAGATTTCAAGTTTTTCTAACATTTCAAGTTATTTTTAAGCACTCAAGGAAAAATAAACTTTAATAGGAAGATATCAGAGTAAAATTAACTTTTGTCTATTATAAACTTCATGCGAAATGTGTAATCTACATGCTAAATATTAAAAGAAAAATTCTAAAACTGTTCATCTATAGCCCATAAACTGTCAATAACCACTGAAGATAAAGCCTGTCATCTTGGGATGCCTGGGTGGCTCAGTGGTTGAGCCTGTGCCTTTGGAAAGGCTCCACTTTGGAAAGGCTCCAGAGTGCTGGGATACAGTCCCACATCAGGCTCCCTGCATGGAGCCTGCTTTTCCCTCTGCCTGTGTCTCTGCCTCTCTCTCTGTGTCTCTCATGAATAAATAAAATCTTAAAAAAAAAAAAAGGCTGTCATCTCTGTAGCAATGAAAATGGCTATTATTCTTGCTACATTTTCAGCTAGTGCCCTATTTCATTTATCTAGTTTTAAATACCTATATAGGTTACTAAACCCAGACACTGGGTAAGCCATTAAGAGGAAATATCAATCCCAGAAAGAGAATTAATTATCATAAACACATCATATATCAAAACCATATATGTTTTCTATGTCAGGCATTGTACCATCAATACAATTTAGGTAGGATTTATAAAAAGAATGGAGTTTCATAGCAGTTTACAAGATAGAAAATACTGAAGTTATTAGTTATCCAAACTGCATTTTGTCATGCTACTCTCAAACCTGATCTTCATTCCAGAAAACAAGGCCTCAGACTGTTGATGAGTTTAAGAATATAATATCGCTTGTCATTTCTTTAATTAATGCATTACTTTATTATTGTTCTGATGTTACCTCAACTATATATATTTTCTGTTTCAATTGGGATAAGGCATTCCTTAAGACAAATATTTTATGTAAAACTCCCATAATTTCTAACTTAGAATTTTACATTTATGAATTTATATGTATGTGGATATCTTTGTATATGTATATAAAACTCTATGCATATACAGACTTATACAAACATATATACATATATGATCAAGTTATTACAAAATATATTTTTGATAAGCTATGTGAAGTTCTGTTACATATCTGAAATTATTAAGATATATCTGTTTTGTGTCAACACGCAGCATTATAACTACAAATGAATGAAATATTTTTGGATAATGACATCAATATATTAATTAATGTTAATCTAATACTAATATAATTTTGAATTATCCAGTTTTAAAAGCTAATTAAAATTTTAAACATCACCATAGTTCCAAATCAGTTAAAATGTTATTTTAAGAATTCTTTGTTGTGAAAATAAAGAAGTAAACAGTTTGAAAATGTAGTTTCTCTCTGTATCTGGCAAACAAATGCTGAAGAAATATTTAAAGGATATCTGTTTAAGGGACACAAAACTACAAACCTGCTCTAGGGCTCTATATATCTTTATCTGTCTTTAAAATATTATATGAATTTTTGAATGGCAAATCTTTGTCTATGTCAAACAGATGCTGCAAATATATCAAGATCAAATATTAACAGTGCTATGTATTGTCTGAATGTGCTTTTACTCAGGACGTGTATCTCTCTCAACATGAATGATATGTTGATATGTGATATCCCAATGTGGATGGTAATATTTAGCTTCAATCATAATACTTGTCCACTATTTCCTTATTTCTGAAACTAATGTCAATTAATACTTTTTATTAACTAAAGTTTAAAAATCCTTTGAGAAACACATGACCTCACATAGTGAATATGAGCAACTCAACAGCACAACACCATGTGCCAATGAAGAGACTGAATGATGCTTGGAAAACTGCCTGGACAATTTGCCCCTTTAGAATGATCCTAAAGTTCCAGACCAGTACTCAAAAATTTTGGCAGGGAGCTTAAACTATACTATTTAAATTCAGGGTACAGAAATGACATCAAAACTATAATGGCAGAGTAAGAACCACTGAAAATCTGTTCTTCCTAAAATTCATGAGAGAATGGGCAAAATCGTCAGAATCTACTTTTCAAAAACCGGAAACTCATCAAAGCCTTACAAAACCCAGCAAGCATTTATTAAAGAAAAAGCACTAAATATTGAAAAGAATGGGGAAATTTATGCTGTTTTAACTTGCTGTAATTCCATCTCCTAATGTGGTACTCTGCCATAGCCTAGAAAAGTCACAGCCCACATTATTAGAGCAGCTCGTTAGTCACTAGAAGTAAGAAAATGGAACCTGAGCTTTTTCAAAGCTTCAGTCTCAAAGAATAGCCACGTTATTTTACCTGTCAGGTGGTTTCCTAGAAGACCCCACTTAACAAGCTGTCTGAAGTTGACCTGACTTGGAATTCATCTACTGTGAAAGGCCTTCACCTCAGGAACATTTATGGAAAACAACTGCAGGAAAATGTTTTATCTTCACAGCTGCCTACAACAGTGAATAACATTTGAGTCAAACAATAGACTAAACAGAAGCCTAAAAGTAAAAACTAGGGAATAAAATGTCCATAAGGCTTTAAAAGGCTCTAACGTGGTCATCTCTGGGTGGCTCAGCAGTTTGGCGCGCCTGCCTTTGGCCCAGGGAGTGATCCTGGAGTCCCAGGATCAAGTCTCGCATCGGGCTCCGTTCGTGGAGCCTGCTTCTCCCTCTGCCTGTGTCTCTGCCTCTCTCTCTCTCTCTCTTTCTCTCTCTCTCTGTCTATCGTGAATAAATAAAATCTTTTTAAAAATTTTTTAAAAATTAAAGGCTCTAACATATTCCCTAGGAATCCAAAACAACACACACATGCATAGAAGCATATGCACACACAAAGAAGGTCTAAGAAGTCCCTCAGGTCTCACCTTTAACTGACCTTGAGACTCTGCAAAAGCAGGAAATAAAGCCTAGGAAGAGCTGTAAGCAAACTGGCTGAGTGTCAAAGGTTTGTGCTAACACAGAGAGCCCCTTACAAATACTGATTCTAGGAATTTAAGAGAATCATTGTTCTATCATTAAATTATTAGGCTGAGAAAAAACTTCAGTGACTGCAGAAGACAAACAATATAAGCCTTACAGAATTAATTTTAAAAATCCATTAAACAAAAAACATCTGTAACCATAATAAGCATCAACAAGCCCTGGATAAAGAAGAGAATCTCATTTCCAGGACTCCCATATAATATTGTCTAAAGTGGCCATTTCTCGGTAAGAAATTGAAATTGACATTCAAAGAAACAAGAATGTATTGCCCATACACAATAAAACCAATCAACAGAAGAAACTCAATAAATGGATTTACTAGAGGGGAAAAAAAAAAACCTTTAAATCAGCTTTTTAAAATATTTTAAAAGAGCTAAAAAAAAAAAAAAAAAAAGGAAAATCATGTTTGAAGAACCAAAGAAAAATATTAGAACAATGGCACACCAAGTAGAAACATCAATAATGAGAGAGAATTTTTTTTAAGAAAGATAAAAAGAAATCTTGGATTTGAAAAGTGGTATCACTGAAATGAACAATTCAGTACAGGAGTTCAACAAAAGAAAGCAGAAGAAAAGACAGAAGCTATTTGAAACATGCAGAGAAAAAGAACCAATGAACATAAAGCTGATAAAATTATCCATTCTGAGGATCAGAGCAAAAAAAAATAAGGAATAAAAACAAAAAAAACCTTAGAGACCTGTGGGACATCATCAGGCATACAAATAAAACCATAACAGGAATCCCAGATTGAGACAAGTGAGAAAGGAGCAAAAGGAATATTTGAAGAAATAGTGGGAAAAAGACTTTGCAAATTTGATGAAGAAAATGAATATATATATATTCAGAAATTTCACTGAACTCAATAGGTTAAATTCAGATAGATCCACATTTAGTGGATCTGAACTGTGTTTGCCCCAAATTCATATGCTAAAGCTCTAATACCCATATGATGGTATTTGGAGATGGGACCTTTGAAAGATTAGAGTAAGATGAGGTCATGAGAGTGGGAACCTTATGATAGGATTATCACCTTTGTAAAAAGAGACAATCAGAAAGCTATGCTCCCTTTTCCCACCATTCAAGAAGTTGGCCATCTACAATATAGGAAGGGAATTCTCACCACAAACTGACTATGCTAGCACCTTGATCTCAGAATTTTAGCCTCCAGAACTGTGAGAAAATAATATTTTATTTTTTAAGCCACAGAGCCTATATATTTTGTCATGATAGCCCAAGCAGATGCCAAGGTACATCATCAAACTGCTGGCAGCAAAGACAAAGAGAGAATATTAAAAGCAACAAGCAGCAACTCGTCATACACAAGAGATCTTCAGTAAGACAAAAAGTTGATTTCTAATCAGAAATCAGGGAGGCCCAGAAGCAGTGGCCATAAAGCAGGAAAACCAAAAACCATATTTAAAGTGCTAAAGAAAAAAAACTGTCAACTAGAATCTATACCCAGTGAAACTATCCTTCAAAAGGTGAAGACATTAAAATGTTTTTAGAGAAACCAAAACTTGAAGAATTTATTGCTAGCGTATCTGACCTAAAAGAAAAACCCAAAGAGAGTTCTTTAGGATGAAATGATAGAAAACTACAATAACTTTAATCCACATGAAGAAATAAAGAGCTGTGGTATGAGCAAACCAAATCAGTATATAAAGAGATTAAATACCATGATCATGCAGGCTCTATCACAGGAATATAAAGCAGATTCCACATATATAAACCTAATCCATGTAATGCCTCATATTAATAAAATAAGGGGAGAACACATTATCATATAAATAGATGCAGGAAAAGCATTTGACAAAAGTTCAACATTCTTTCATGGCAAAAAAAAATATAAAATATAAAAAGCTCAATATACTAGGGTAGAAGAAAATTTCCTTAACAAAGGACCACTATGAAAAAAGCAATTGAAAATTATACTTAATTTTCTCTTACACTTAGGAAGACAAGGGTGTATGCTCCTGTCACTCCATTCAACACTGTAGTGAAAGTTCTAGCCAAGGAAATTAAGGGAAAAAAAGAGGTAATAAAAATCATCTATATTGAGTAAAAAAGAGTTTAGCAAGGTTGCAGGATACAAAATCAATATATGAAAGTCAGTTGAAGTTTTACACAATAGCAATGAAAAATCTGAAAATGAAATTAAGAAAATAATTCCTTTTATCATACCATCAAAAAGAATAAAATAATCAGGAATAAATTTACCAGAATAATTGTACACTGAGAATTTCAAAACACTAGATTTTTTTTAAGGATTTTTATTTATTTGGGATGCCTGGGTGGCTCAGTGATTTAGCGCCTGCCTTCAGCCCAGGGCGTGATCCTGGAGTCCTGGGATTGAGTCCCACGTTGGGCTTCCTGCATGGAGCCTGCTTCTCCCTCTGCCTGTGTCTCTGTCTCTCTCTCTTTGTGTGTGTTTCTCATGAATAAATAAATAAAATCTTTAAAAAAATCTTTTTTAAAAAAGATTTTATTTATTTATTTGAGAAAAAGAGAGTAAGAGAGCACAAGTTAGTGGGGGGGGGTGGTAGGCAGGGCAGAGGGAGAGGGAGAAGCAGATTCCCCACTGAGCAGTGAGCCTAATGCAAAGCTCAATCTCAGAACACTGGGATCATGATCTGTGCTGAAGACAGATACTTAACCAACTGAGCCAGGCACCCCTAAAATATTGTTGAAAGAAAAAAGACTTAAACTTCTATATTACACCATACACAAATATCAATCCCAAATGGGTTAAAGATTTTAACATTAGACATGAAACTATAAACCTCCTAAAAGAAAACAATGAAGAAAATCCTTAACATAACTCTTGGCAATGAACTTTGGGATTTGACACCAAAAGCAAAGGCAAATAAAGTAAAAATAAACAAATGTGACTACATCAAACTGAAAAGCTTCTGCACAGCAAAGGAAACTATCAACAAAATGGAAGGTAATCTACAGAATGGTAGAAAAAAATGTGCAAACCATACATTTGATAAGGGGTTAATACTCAAAAGATATAAAGAACTCATACAACTCAACAACAAAAACCAAACAATCCAATTTTAAAAAGGGCAAAGGATATGAATAGATATTTTTCCCAAAGAAGACTTTCAAATGGCCAAGAGGTACATGAAAAGGTGCTCAATATCACTGATTATCATAAAAATTCAAATCAAAACTACAGTGAGGTATCACTTCACACCTGTTAGAATGGCTACCATCAAAAAGACAAGAAATAACAAGTGTTGATAAGGCTGTGGATAAAAGGGAATCCTTGTTCACTATTAGTAGAAATGTAAATTGATGCAGCTACTATGAAAATCAATATAGATATTCCTCAAAAAATTAAAAATAGAACTACCATATGATCCAGTAATCCCATGTCTGTATATGCAAGAGAAATGAAAATAAGATACCTGCACTCCCATGTTCACTGCAGCGTTAGTCACGAAAAGCAAGAAATAGAAACAACTATTCATCAACAGATGACTGCATAAAGATACACACAAATACACACACATACACATATAAATACAGTGGAATATTATTTGGCCATGGAAAAGAACAAAACCTGCCATTTGTGACAACACAGGTATACCTAGAGGGCATTATACTAAATAAAATAAGCCAGACAGAGAAAGATAAATATTACATAGTATCATATATATGTGGAATTAAAAAAAATCAGAGAAACAAAGAGAAGAAAAATAGAAAAGTGTTTGTTGGGGGCTGAGATATAGAGAAGGTGTAAGATAAACAAGGTCTGAGGATCCCATGTAAAACGTGACTATAGTTGATAATACTGTATCATATAATTAATATTGGCTAAGAGAATAGGACTTAAATGTTTTCACACACCCCCTCACACACATACAAAGATCAATATGTGACCTGACAGATGTGTTAATTAACTAGTTGGGAGGAATTCTATCACAATATACACATATATCAAATTACCATAATGTACATTTTTAAATATCTTATAATAGTTTATGTCATTTTACCTCAATAGAGACAAAATACTTCTTAGGGGGGAAAAGGCAAATAAATGTAAAGACATTCCAGGTTCCTGCACTGGAATGCTTAATATTCTTAAGGTGGCAATTCTCTCCAAATTAACCTACAGATACAACATAATTTGTATTGAAATTCCAACTGCCTTTTTTTTTTTTTTAATAAATTGGCAAACTGATCCTAAAAGCAAAAAGGAAATACAAGGGACTCAGAAAGGCCAAATCTAAATCTAAAAAAGAAAGTTAGGGCAGCCCAGGTGGCTCAGCAGTTTAGTGCTGCCTTCAGCCCAGGGCCTGATCCTGGAGACCCAGGATCGTGTCTCATGTAGGCTCCCTGCATGGAGCCTGCTTCTCCCTCTGCCTCTCTCTCTCTCTCTCTCTCTCTCACTCTCTCTCATGAATAAATAAAATCTTTAAAAAGTAAAAATTAAAAAAAAAGTTAAAAAGAAAGTTAAACTAAGACAAGTCACACTTCTCAATGCCAAAACTTACTATAAAGGTACAATAATTAAGACAGTGTGACACTAGCTTAGAGATAGACATACATCAATGGTGTAGAACTGACTATCCATAAGTAAATTGTATATCTATAGTCAAATCATTTTTGACAAGGGTGCCAGACCAGTTCAATTGAGGAAAGAATAGTCTTCAACAAATGGTGCAAGGAAAACTGGACATGCACTAACAAAAGAAATGAGCTAGATACTTATATCCAAAAATTAACTCAAAATCAATCAACAACCTAAAGGTAAGTACTAAGGCTATATAACACTGTTAGAAGACAACACAGGTTTAAAACTTTATGGCCCTGCTTTAGGCAATAATGTCTATAGCCTATAGCACAAACAACCAAAGAAAAAAATAGGCAAGTTGGACTTTATCAAAACTAAAAATTCTTACACATCAAAGAACACTTTGGCAAGAAGTAAAAAGGCAACTCAAATAGTGGAAGGAAATATTTGCTCATGATATATCAGATAAGGGTATAGTTCCAGAATATATAAAGAAATCTTACAGTTCAGCAATAAAAAGACAACCCAATTTAAAAAACGTGCAAAGAATGTGAATAGACATATACATATGGCCAATAAGCACATGAAATAATGTTCAACAAGATTAGTCATTAGGGAAATGTAAGCCATCAGATGTTATTATTCCATATCCACTAGGATGGCTACAATTAAAAAAAAAAAAGAATGTAAAAAATGATGGGGGGGCACCTGGGTGGTTTGGTCAGTTAAGCATCTTATTCTTGATTTCAGCTCAGGTCCAGATCTCAGGGTAGAGATCAAGCCCTGTGTTGGGCTCCATGCCTGCTTAAAGATGCACTCTCTCTCCCTCTTCATCTGTCCCTCCCCCAACACTCAAAAAAAAAAAAATGTTGGTAAGGATGCAGAGAATTCGGAACACTCATTCATTGCTGTGGGAATTTAAATGGCAAACTACTTTGAAAACAGTTTGGCAGTTCCTAAAAAATACAAAACAGGGTTGCCATGTGACCCAGCAATTCCACAGCTGGGTATATAGCCAAGAGAACTGAACACATACGTCCACAAAAAAACAAAAACAAAAAACTGTACATATGAAAAATGTGTTCATAGCAGCATTATTCATGATAGATAAAATGTAGAAACTCCTCAAAGCGTCCATCAACTAATGAATGGATAAACAAAATCTGTCATATCTATACAGTGGAATATTACTCATACATAGAAAATCTCATCATTGCCAATGTGCAAGGTAAAGAGTGCAAATAGATACACAGTCAAAATCCAATTTTCAGATATTCATCATCATATTTTCTATGTAATTTTTCTGTCTGGGCTGCTTAGTGGGAAAGTTACACTTGCAAATCCATTTATCCTGACATATGTACACTTGTATTCTCTATTCTGTCTACTTTATTGTGAATTACATTACTTTTATATGTCAACAAATCATTTTATTTCCTGGTCTACTTCTATGAATTCGGAATATAATTCAATAAAAAATATGGAAATTTCACAAATATAAACAAGCATGAAAAGCCCTTTAGCCAACCTGACCTGCTCCCTGTTAACTAAATGTTAGCCAAGCCTAGTAACTAATATCTCCTTCATAGTACCTGAACAACCAAGTATATAATAGTCATGAGCCATCATTGAGAATGTATAGAGAATGTAATCTGATGATAATTACATTACAATTAATCTTGGATTTCATAGTTATTAAATTTATTTCAACAAATGTTTCATCCCTTTTCCTCTGGAATAAACTACTTGTGGACCATTTGATGCTCAGCCAGGTTACAAAGTAGGTCAAAGATTTTGCTTTGAGATACACTTACCAGTCTCTTAAGCTACCTGAAGGCAAAGATTTTCACCCATTGACTATCAGTTACCTAGACTGAGAACTAATATATGCCCAATAAAAGTTCACAGTCCTTAAATGTGTGTATTTCTCTTATCCTTTTCTTTACTCACCTTAACATCCTTTTGACTCCAAGGAGACAACTTCTATAAGCATGATTGGCCAATCCAGTTTGGCTTCTCTGAATTCCTAACGCTTATTGCTACCTCCCTGCCAGAAAAAAGTCACCTTTGTGGTAAAACTTTTCAAGTGTGATACTTCCAAAACAAACTCATTATTATGTACTATCTAACAACAGACACATATCTGTCTCCTATTTCTCCTACCACTTGTAACTTTTTGCACTAGCAATGCAGGCTCAACCTCAGAGTCTTTTACTTACTTATCTACTGTCAATATTAAAGCCTTCATATTCTTCTAAAAACATGCTTATTTTGAGGGTGCCTGGGTGGCTCCGTCAGTTAAGCATATGCCTTTGGCTCAGTCTTGATCCCAGGGTCCTGGGATGGAGTCCCACATCCTGCTCCCTGCTCAACTGGGAGCCTGCTTCTCCCTCTGCCTCTACTGCACCCCCTACTTGTGCTCCCTCCCCTCCCTCTCTTTGTATCAAGTAAATAAATAAAAATCTCAGAAAAAAAATGCTTCTTTTCTTTATAGTGATTTTTAAAATTACAAATGTAATATGGGCTTATTTTAAGAGCTAATATGACCCAAAGCTGCATATAAAATTGTTAATACTTCGACCCAACTTCCATGTCCTGTTCCTTTCACACAGTGTTTCCAGATTGGTCTATGGTACAATGACTGTGATAGCAAATTGCTTCTTCCAGCCCCAAATGATACCAAGTTCCTTTTCCTATTTCCACTGCAACTACCCTAACTCAGGTGTTCCTTATCAAAATGATATTTTCCATGTTTGAGTCTCTCCACTTTGTTCATAATCCATTCTGCTCATGTCTATTACATTGTTCTTAAGATCATGGCTTATTTTGCCACTCTCCAACATAAGAAAATATCACCGGTGGCCAACTGAATAAATTCTAAACTTATTTTAATATTCAAGGATCTCCTATAGTTGCCAAAGCATAAAATAAGGAAAATTTGGACTAGGAATTAGAAGAATACACTTAACGCTAATTGTGCGATCATACCTCTAAGCCTTCTTATCTATAGAAGGAGGAATAAGTACATAAAAAAAAAACATTCTAGCTTATTGTAGAATTACACAAGTCCACTTTCAAATATTAGCTTCCATTACTCCACTAAATGGAGTTTTCCATCCAATAAAACTATATATCATTCCACAGAAAGGACTTTGCAATTACTACACCTGCCAAAGATTTTGCCTTTGCCTTTCCTCTCTGCAAGCAATATTTAACTCCTATTCCTAATAAAATAATATTCATACATAATGGTTACACCTTTCATAAAAGTTTTCTAAACCAGAATAATTATCTTCTATAAATTCCCAAAGCATGTGTATTTTGTTTTTTGGAATATTGCCAGCCTTTCTTTATATCTTAGGAAAAAAAAAAAAAACCCTTCAAATTTTATTTTATTTTATTTTATTTTATTTTATTTTATTTTATTTTCCCTTCAAATTTTAGAGCCATTTTAGGTTTACAGCAAAATTGAGCAGAAGTTACAGAGATATTTGTCTTACACTCCCTGCCCCCCACAAATATAGAGTTTTACCCACTATCAACACCCCACACCTGAGTAGTACATTTCTTACAATTGATGAAACCACATCTCGCAGAGTCCATAGTTTACATTAGAGTTCACTCGTGGATTTCAACAAATATATACTCTATGGATTTTGACAAATACATAATGATATATATCCATCATGTAGTATCATCCAGAATAATTTTGCTGCCTTAAAAACTCTTTGTGTGAGGTCCTGGGTGGTCCAGCGGTTAAGTGTCTGCCTTTGGCTCACGGTGTGATCCCAGAGTCCTGGGATCGAGTTCCGCAGCGGGCTCCCTATGGGGACCTGCTTCTCCCTCTCTCTCTGGGTCTCTCATGAATAAATAAATAAAATCTTAAAAAAAAAAAAAAACCTCTTTGTACTTTACCTATATATACCCCTTCCTGCTCAATAAGCTGTAGAAACCACTGATCCTTCACTATCTCCATAATTTTGCATTTTCCAGAATGTCAGATTATTGGAATCATACAGCATGTAGCCTTTTCAGATTGGCTTCTTTCACTTAATAATGTGCATTTAAGGTTCCTCATTTCATAGCTTGATTGTTCATTTCTTTACAGCACTGTCTAATATTGTATTATCAGAGTACACAACAATTTATTTACCATTTGCCTATTGAATGACATCTTGGTTGCTTCCAAGTTTTGGCAATTCTGAAAAAGCTGTTATAAACAACTGTGTGCAGGTTTTTGTGCGAATGTATATTTTTAATTCCTTTGGGCAAATACCAAGAAGCACAATTGCTGGACCTTAAGATAAGAGTATATTTAGTTTTATTTAAAAACTGCTAAACGATCTTCCAAACTGTACCATTTTGCATTCCCACCAACAATGAATTAAAGTTCCTTGGGGCACCTCGGTGGTTAAGCATCAGTTAAGTGAGTTGATTTTGGCTCAGGTCATGATCTCAGGGTGTTGGCCATGGAGCCTGCTTGAGATTCTCTCTCTCCTTCTCCTCTGCCCCTCCCCTGCCCTGCTTATGCACTCTCTCTCCTCTCTCTCTCAAAAAAAAAAAAAAAAAAAAAAAGGTCAAGATTTGGGTTTTTGTCATTCCAGTCGTGTATAATGATATCTTGTTGTTTTAACTGGCAATTCCTAAATAACACATGATGTTGAGTATTATAACTATTTTTATGCACATTGTATCTTCATTTTAATTATAGACTTCTTTTTTATTTTATTTATTTATTTACGAGAGACCCAGAGAGAGAGAGGCAGAGACATAAGCAAAGGGAGGAGAAGCAGGCTCCATGCAGAGAGCCCGATGTGAGACTTGATCCTGGGATTCCAGGATCACGCCCTGAACCAAAGGCAGACACTCAACCACTGAGCACCCAGGCAGCCCTAATTATAGACTTCTTAAGGGTAGCCAAAGTTATTTCTTTTTGTCATCCACTGAATGCAATATAAAGCCTTGAAATCATTATTGAATAAGATGCTTGGATTGGAGGGAAAATAAAAGAAATTGAAAACAATTGTATCAGTTGATTGGAAAGATGAATTCAGCCTCAGATGTGTCTAAGAATCAGTCATTGCTGGAATTGTAGTAATTTTGTATATTTGTGAATATTTATTGGTATATTTGTTCACAGATGATATTCTTTCTTATAATGAAATAGGTTTGTGAGTCCAAGGTACATAGCCTTACTGTACTACTATTGGTGCTTTATTTACTAGCATAGCCTGAGAGAGATCAAAGGGAAAATGAACTATATTTCCAATATGCTAATTCCTATCCACAACTTTCCAAAAGCTTAAATAATGTCGATCTGACTTTCAAAGTTAACTAATTCAGCAAATATTTATTGAGTGTTTACTATGTGCAAGGCACTATTCCAAAACAAGTAATATATTGGTGAGCAGAACCAGTTCTTCATAATGATAATGATTTTTTAATATATGCATTTAAATTTTTCCCCCTACATCTAATAAAATATTTCAGGATCATGTATCATTTGGTATATTTTAAATTAATGTTATTTCAGTTTAGAAATAAATCAGTCCTGAAAAGATTAAGGCTAAAATCCTTTAAACCAAGTTCAGAATACTTTCTTTCCATTCCTCATTTGTGAAATAAATATATATTTTTAATTTCCATATGGCTGTAAGATATTTGAATCCAGAAGACTCACATTAACATTTGGACTTGGAGATACATTTTTAAGCAGTTTTTGCTATTCCTATGACCTCATCAGGTTTCCTGTCCTAACTACACACTGGATGATTTTGGAGTTTTTTAGTTACAATTTAGGCAATAGAGAAAAAATACATACATAAATATGATCCATTGCATATATATAATATCCAAATGAATTTGAATTTCAACATCTCTGTTTTTGGCAAGAATTCAGATTTATAAGCAGCAAGCTTCCGTCTGGAATTATAGTCTATATAAAGAGGCAAAACAGATTGATTGATATTCATTCACCATAATTTACAAGAGCTGAGAATGCTTGTCTCTTGATAAGGATGGCTAAAGGCCATCTGTAACAGATCATATGCAAATAAAAGCTTGCAATATAAATTAAAATAGTCTCTTAAAATGTAATAAAACTGGACAATTGATTTATATATATGATTTTATATATCTCCCAAATGCTTTTCTATAAATAATTTTCAACTAACTATAAATTCAGTAAAATTCTATTATGTTTATATCTTCAATATTTATATGAAGGAATGTGTTGTCCCTTGTAAATGAAGGTAGAATTACCCAGTCACTATGAGTGAAATGTGTGCTTTCAAGTGTTGGTAGGATTTTAGAATTTATCAGTTTATAGTGAGTCACAGTCCTTTAATCCTCCTTGTGGAACTGAGTGGAATAGTCAAGGAAATAATCCAAAGACAATGTTAATATATAAAAATACTGAACAGAATTTTAGGTTGTGATAGCTTAAAATTTAAATATTTTTATTTAAATACACAAATAACTACATTTTGACAATAATTTTAGGCTTACTGTTGTATATTTCTCACTCAAAAAAAGTACTCTGGCATCATTTAGATCAGTACATTAGAGGAATTACTTTATCTTTTAAAGCAATTATAAATGATATTCTATATATAGGTCTGGTATACAACACAAAAACGATTTCACATGAAATTGCAAAACCATGCTAACTGAGCCAAAGAAGCCCACCGGGGTTCCCTGAATCATAAGTATCTAATGTTTTTAAAAGTTATGGAGATAATGCTCAAAAATCTTTGAATATGCTAATAAACTTCAGCTTAAAATCACAGCACAGAAACAGGAACCCAACTTTAGCTGTGTTTTCTTAATGAGATAGCTATATAAATGTGGTGCACAATTTCAGAAGGCCCTGGGCATACATGATAAAGTAAGAAAATACCATAAAAACGAGTGTATCTCCACCCCCTTCTAATAATCTTATTGTTTTAGAACACTTTGTCAGTTGAAAAACAGCAGCCAGATTCACTCTCCTCATTCTCATTTGTCTAAATGATTGGAAAAGTCAGTTATACGATACTAGAAAAAAAAATACATATATACATATATATGCACACACATCATATATGCACACATCGTATATATGTATGTATATACATGAGGTAATTGATCACTTGTGTCAGTGAAGATGATTTTGCTATAATCAATGGAACAGCCACCTTAAAGATACTTCTACATTTAATATTTTGAATACAAAAATTTCCAGAAATAGTGTTGCTTTAGATTTGGCTCTCAGCTGGCAATGTCACCATGACCCAAGTAAGTACTTTCCTTGTGTCTCCTTGTCATCCTCCCATGTCAGCTCTCTTACAAATGCAAGAAGTCCTCACAAGACCCTAGGATTCATGTGTATGCACCACCGCATACAGCAAAGAAGAGTGATTTATTCTTTTCCATCTCCTTTATTTATGGAAAAGCAACTTTCTTGAGATCTTACAAAAGACTTTCCCTTAGGTTCTGCTGGCCAGAATGAGTTTATATTCCAATGCCCTAGCTGCAGGGAAACTGGGAGAGCAAGTATATAAGCATACTCAACCTTTACAGAAGGTAAGCAGAAAAGGACCAGAGACACAGGAGTCAGGGAGATTATCTGTAAGTCTGCCACCATCTCTGGATTTGTCTAAGTTACCCTACATTGTTCAAAATTCATCTACCTACCTACCTATCCCTTCCTCTCTCTTTCTTGTGTGCAAGCGTGCATACCCACACACACTTACTACCCCACATGTTTACTTTTATCCTGCAACTGTTAGCTTGTGTAAGGGAAATGCTATTTATTAATGTGCCAAGACATCATATGTATATTTCTTCACTGTATCTAGATTGTATAGTAAACCTTTTAACTCTTGGCTACATTTTTACCTAAAAGGATTCAGAAACCTTTCTTGGTATTTGCAAAAAAACAATGAGCTACCAGAAGTTTGTAGCTCTTTGAAATTTACTGTGTTCTCAGTGGAAAAAAAAAGAAAAAGAAAAGAAAAAAGCCACAAATATGTTTCATTGGGCTTATGTATTTCTCTTATAAGTTAATTGGTTAAAAGATGTAACCATTTCCAGCATCCTGAAATGCCTTTGTTCAAAACTCAAACATTAAAAAGATGTCACACATCTTTTTCCTGATAGGATTACAGACGATTTTTTTGCATGTAATTAATATAGAAACTACTCACCTAAATGCAAATATCTTTTAAAGAGCTAAGATTTAACATAGAGATCTTTAATGGACTCCAACCCAATTAATTCAAATTGATGAAAGTTTACAGTGAAAAGCGATTTTCAAATGGCTTACCAGAATCTTGTATTTGCAGCCTGGTGTTAAATCATTTACAAATAAAATTGAAAATGACACTTTAGCAGAAATTACTGAAATACTTTTCATGAAACACTGAAGCATGACCACATCTTTCTTCTTAAATGAGCACTTTATGGATTTTATTACTGACAAGTGGCATCACCTGTATATGCTCTTTCTAATCACTTTCTCAAAATTGAAATTAATAAAAAAAATAATCTACGGATGAGTGACAAATAACAAAATTAGTACTTCTCAACACAGAAATTCAAGTAGCTAAGTTACACAGAAGTTGCAAATCCTGATGATTCTATCAGTATGAAACAATGAAAAAGCCAAACTCAGTTTGTGTAAATTGTATGTATGTACTGATGGATGGTGACCTTATAAAATTATCCTGCCATGTTCTCCTTTAAGTCTTAGTGTTTGTAAAGCAAATGTTAGTTTCCTCAAAAAAAAAAAAAAAAAAGCTATTTTATTCTAAGAAAGCTGTGCTCCTACAGGCGTCATAATAAGCTTTCATGTTGCCATTGCATTGAGGCCTATTATGCCAGTTTCACAAGTGATTATAAGCATTTTGTCTTCCACTAGCAGAGGTCAAGACATCTGAGACCTTAATAAGTATCATCTTGTCTGGAATTCTTTACAGCATTGCTTCAGTAAAGTGAACTATCAAGACATCAACATCTGATGTGGGTCAATCTTTTATTAAAAAATATCCCTCCCAGTATATAAAGAATTCATTAGTCCACCCTACAAACAAATCTCTACCCAACTTTCTCATTTAAAAAAAAATTAGGTAACTATAGAATACCATGCAGGAAATAGATATATTCATGAAGATACAATAAAAATTATAAAATATAAAAAAGGTAATTCTTACTTTCGGACCAAAAAGGGGGGGAGGGGATCATTAGGTGCATGCACTTCTCTTTCCTCATATGTTCGAAAAAATGTGTTAATTTTTAAATTACAGATTCTCTTCAGAAACATCTATGCTGAAAATATTGTTTCCAACATATCCTCTAAGGATACAGAGAAAGGTATCCCTACTATTGTATCTGGTTTATGAAATTTTAAGCTAGGAGAAGGTGGCTGCTAAAATGTGTGCACATAGTTTCCCTCATGGCAATTCTAAGGACACTCAACTAGTTTACAAAGACTCTATTATCTTATTTTAATCCAAGTATGAAAACATCACAACTTACAGAAATTGCTGATCAGAGCCATTTGGGACTAGAAACCCATATGTATTCACATTTTAAGCTGTGCAGCATCACAGTCACAAAGTGGTTTTATTCTACAACATCATTCAGTCAATAATAAAGTAAATGGGCTGTCCTAGAAGCGAAATTGACATTACAGAACTATTGTCAGGACAGATGGTCCCCAGCTTTACAAAGATTCAACTTAAAATGTTTCATCTTTACAGTGGTGCAAAAGCAATAGGCATTCAGTAGAAACCAGACTTTAAATTTTGAATTTTGAGCCTTTCCTGGCCTAGCTATATGCTCTAAGATCCTCTTCTCATGATGTTGGGCAGTGGCAGTGAGCTGTGATTCCCAATCAGCCACACCATCACCAGGTTAACAACCAATACACCTACCACCTTTCTATACCCAGACAACCATTCTGTTTTTCACTTTCAGTATAATACTCAATGAATTACATGAGATATTCAACACTTTATTATAAAAAAGGCTTTGTGTTAGATGATTTTGCCCAACTGTAGGCTAATGTAAATGTTCCAAGGACATTTAAAGTCAGCTAGGCTAAGCTATAATGTTGGGTAGGTTAGGCGTATGAAATGCATTTTTGACTTATGGTATTTTCAATTTACGATGTGTTTATCAGGACATAAGTCGAAGAAGATCTGTAGAACATGAATTTTGATTAGATGTTCACAGCAGGGATTTGAGGGCCCTCAAGCAAACATTTTGAAGGAGATTTATTCACACTTTGTTAAATGCAAAACGTTATGAATTTGTAGCAAATTTTCATGCAATTGAAAGATTTGGCTTTTCCAGAATCTGACAGGAAGGGACCTTTTCCTTTCAATAGTTTAGCTTATTTTCCATCAACTTTTGATTTTCTCCATGTAAAGAAGCCACATTTAAGGGTTTAAGAAAGAAAATATATTTAACAAATGAATATTTCCTCTAAATTGAGTAACTGTAGTTTAGTTATATATGGTACAAAAATTGTATTAACTCCTTAGATGACTCTTTAAATTGATAGGCAGATATTTTAGAGCTTTGGGGGATGGATTTCTGCTGCCTCGCAGTCTCTCAAATGTCCTTAGAGACTAACTAAGGTTTTGAGTTCTGTTATTTTTGTTTGTTTACTTTTTTTATTTTTTAATAATAAATTTATTTTTTATTGGTGTTCAATTTGCCAACATACAGAATAACACCCAGTGCTCATCCCATCAAGTGCCCACCTCAGTGCCCACCACCCAGTCACCCCCACCCCCCACCCTCCTCCCCTTCCACCACCCCTAGTTCGTTTCCCAGAGTTAGGAGTCTTCCATGTTCTGTCTCCCTTTCTGATATTTCCCACTTATTTTTTCTCCTTTACCCTTTATTCCCTTTCACTATTATTTATATTCCCCAAATGAATGAGACCATATAATGTCTGTCCTTCTCCGATTGACTTATTTCACTCAGCATAATACCCTCCAGTTCCATCCATGTCGAAGCAAATGGTGGGTATTTGTCGTTTCTAATGGCTGAGTAATATTCCATCGTGTACAAAGACCACATCTTCTTTATCCATTCAACTTTCGATGGACACCGAGGCTCCTTCCACAGTTTGGCTATTGTGGACATTGCTGCTAGAAACATCGGGGGGCAGGTGTCCCGGCGTTTTGTTATTTTTTTAAATGGAGAAAGTTAATAATTGATTTGTGCAGATCCATTACTCGGATGGAGAAAATAATACAACAGAGTGCTAGCACATATAAAATTACAGTATAAAATTACATATGGGAATTTAGCAAGTTCTAGGGCTAGGCAATATACTATTCCGTTTCATTGTGCCTTAACAATCAAGAAAATGGAAAGAAACCTGAAAACTATGATCTTTATCCTTTCTCTCTTAAGTTTATCCTTTTACACCTAGAGTAGGTGACAAATGACATTTTAGCATTGAATAGATTCACAAGTAAATCTAATCAAATCCTCTCATTTTATAGCTCAGCAAGGTGAAGTCAGAAAGAGGCAAATTAATATCTGACTTGTCTATAATAAACACATGTGTGGGAGCTCATAATACCATGAAAGAACAAAGCCCTACATTTTCGTTAACATTTACTGTGTGCTTGCTTTGTTCCAGGGGCTATACAATAGTGGGGGCGGGGTACTTACATTCTGCCTGTTTCATGAAACTTATCTCATGGGAATAGCAAGCTTTAATTAATCACACTAGCACATGTATTATCATAAAGTGAAATAAGTGCTAGGAAGGAATATGAATGAGAGGGAATCTTGAAAAAGGCATTGTTTGAGATGAGACCTGAAGGATGTACAATAGCTAAATAGGTGAAAGGGGTTATGAGAGGGTGATCTGAGTTCCTAGCAGGGGGAACAGCATATGCAAAGGCCTTTCTGGATGAGAGTGTATCAGTATTTTAAGGACGTGCATAAAAATAGAATTTTAGGAATCACCTAATCTGGATAGACAGGAAATGAATTGAAAAAAATGAACACAGCTTCAAAGATTCACCAAAAGAAGTCAAAAAGTTCTATCATATGGGTAATTGGAATCCCAGAAAGAAGACGGAGAATTTGAAGAAATCATGGGCAAAAACTTCCCAAATCTGGTGAAAGACATAAACTTACACACAAAAATTTTTTAAGAGGCACCTCGGTAGCTCAGTCAGTTAAGTGTCTGTCTTTGGTTCAGATCATGATCTCAAGGTCCTGGGATTGAGCCCCACCCCAGGCTCCCTGCTCAGCAGGGAGTCTGCTTCTTCCTCTCCCTCTCTGCTCCTCCTGCTGATTGTGTTCTCTCTCTTTCAAATAAGTAAATAAAATTTAAAAAAAGAATTTAAGAGCTCATCACATCCCAAAGAGAACAAATACAGAGAAATCCCCACGTAGTCATATCATAGTGAAACTGCTGAAAAACAAAGATTAAAAAAATCATCTTCAAAGCAAACAGCAACAGCACATTCTATACAGAAAAATAACCACTTGGATTATTCTGAATTTCTCATCAGAAAGCATGCAAGCCAGTCAGTTACGCCTCAGATTCCTGGTTTCAGCTCACTCAGGTAGTGATTTCATGGTCCTGAGATTAAGTCCCTGTGGAGCTCTGCACTGAGCAGGGAGTCTGCTCCAGATTGTCTCTCTCCCTCTCTCTCTGTCCGTCCCCCTACTCGCTCCGTCTCTCCAATAAATCAATTAATCTTTAAAAGTTTTGAAAAAAGAAAGCATGCAGGCAAAAAGGGGGGAAATATCTTCTAAAAATTCTGAAAATATTTATTAGTTTCTGTTCTTTTATTGCTTACTTCCCTTAAATTATTTTTCTAGCTTCTTCAACAGAGTATCTTATTGATTTTCCACTTTCTGCATTCTATATAAAGAGAAGCATTAGAAGTGACAAATAACAGTTTGAGTGCAACACAAAATTTCTGAAATAATTTTTTTATCATTTAGTTTAAAGTATTTTATAATTTCAACTGAGTTTTTCTTTGATACATGAGTTATTTAAAAGGGAATTTAAAAATCTCCAACTATACTTTTTAGTAATTCGTTTTTAATTTTTAGTTTAATTTTTGTCAAAATGGCACATATGAATCAGTTTTGGAAATTTACTGATATCTGTTCCTACACTTCAACACACTTGCAATTTTTACAAATGATTTGTATATTCTTGAGAATGATGTGAATGTTGTGACTGTTAGGTAGAAGGTAAACATATATTCATTAGACCAAGTCAGTTTACTGTTGGATTAAATCTCCTATTTCTTTAGTAAAGAGCAGTCAAATCAGACAAAAATTAAACAAATATATGATAAACTTCCAACAGTTGGCTTTGTCAATTGCTCCATGTTATTTCGTCAAATTTGGCTTTATATATAATAAAGGTTTACTATTAGTAGCAAGTTTAGAATTATATTTATGTTTAATGACTCTTCCTACTCATGGTAACACTGTCATGAATAATGAAATTCTATTTAGTATGGTATAAATAGACATTTACCTGCCATGTTAATATTTGTTACAATCTTTTCATTTTAACCTATAACTTTATAATTTGGTATACCCCTTATAAAGATGATATTAGCTGGACATAGACTTTTTTTAATCTAACATGTCAATTTTTCATTTTTAATCAAAAGATTTAGTTCATTTATTTTACTATATTTATCAATATATTTGAATTGAGTTCATTGTTTCATTTTTTCTCCTTTACATGTTTTTTCTCCCTTTATATGATTTTTACAATGCACTGCAGTTATTTTTCATATTTCACTTTTGTTTCTCTAACAAATTGAACATGAATTCTATTCTTGTAGTGAATAAATTTGTAATTTTTAAATGTAAATCTAATTAAGTCCAAATCTAAGTAACATTTCAGCCCTCTTTATATTCAAGCTTAAATTGCTTTAAATCTCATCTCATTTAAAATGTTAATTTTGTCCAGAATTTTGCTACCACTTATTTCCCAGTATCACATATTAATATCATTTCATAATAATATTTACTGTGCCTTTATGCTTTCTCATTTTTATGTTCACCATTTCCTCTGACATCCTGATTATTCCTTTTGAGGTCTCTGTATTCCTTTTTCTTTAGACATACCATATCATACCAAAATTTCTTGGGGGAGGGTCTATTAAAGACAAAGTCTCTCATGTGAAAATGTCTCATTACATTTTATTTCTTCTTAGTATTTTGAAGTCATTTAGTTTCCACCGATCTTGAGAAGAAAACTATCCATTCACCTAATCATTCCTAAATAAATCATTCTTAAATCATTTTTGTTCTATCTGCTTTTAAAGTTTTTCTTCTTGTCTATGATTTTATATGTCACTATTAGAGGCCTAGTTATGAATTTCTTTTGTATTTATCCTGTTTGATATTTGCTGTCTTTCCTGATTTTGTGGGTTCATCTCTTCCAAAGACTCTTGGTAATTCTAATTAAATTTATATTTGAAAAGCTCGTTTCCCTTCTTTTCTGTGCTGTGCTTATGGAACCTAATTGAATATATTTTTTACCTTCACATTCTCTTCTAGGTCTTAATCTGTCTTTTCTTTTATCACTATATCCATCTCTTAAATCTAGAAAAATTTACCTAAATTTATCCTTCAGTTCACAGATTCACTATGAAATTCTGTCTAATGAGCTGTTTGTCTTCTCTGTTGGTAGGGGGAGAATGCCATTCTGTGAAGCAGCTGTGCTGCTACAGCTAAGGATTGATGGTCATCCGCAAACTAGCAGGAGTGAAGGGAGAGTCACCCCTCCAGCCCTCAGAAGGAATCAACCCTGCTGAAACCTTCATTCAGGACTTCTAGCCTCCAGAAACTAGCACAGATTTTGATGAATTTTTTTTTCATTTTTAGAAGTGTCTGGTTCTTTTGAAAATTTTCCTGTCTTTTTAAATATCAATATCTCATTTCATTCTTAGATTTTGACTCAATGTTTTTAAAGGCATTTAAGGGGGATCCCTGGGTGGCTCAGCAGTTTAGCGCCTGCCTTTGGCCCAGGGCACGACCCTGGAGTCCTGGGATCGAGTCCCACGTCGGGCTCCCGGTGCATGGAGCCTGCTTCTCCCTCTGCCTATGTCTCTGCCTCTCTCTCTCTCTCTCTATCATGAATAAATAAATAAATACAAATCTTTAAAAAAATAAATAAAGGCATTTTAAATACGTTCCTCATATATGCTGTACACAGTAATTCTAATATCCTAAGTTCTTGGAGGCCTAATTCTTCTAAGATTTCTGCTGACTCTTAATTACAGGTGTTTGTTCTACACTTTGTAATTTTGGCAAATTCAGGTATAGTTGAGCTTTCTCTGTTGGAATCCTGGGAAACCTGAAATGAAAGTATACCATTTCATAGAAAGCTTCTGCAAGTCACCCTCAGTGCAAGAAACCCTGATTCACTTATGTTCATTCCTTAGCTTGGGACCTCTGAGACCACATTGCTGTGGGAGTTGGGAACCCAACCTACATACATGTGAGGTCTATGGTTATAAATTTTTAGGAGAAACCTCCTTTCCTTTCCAGAGCCACACCTGAGACAGAGAAGTTCCCTTGTTCTATCTCTGTACATCCTTTACTGAAATGAAATTCTTTGATGATTTCAGCTTTATGAAGAGGTCTTTGATTCCAACTTCCAACCTTATGTGAACACAGTTTCCTATCTCCTGGCCCATAGACAGCTGATAAAGTGCTAAACTGTCACTTAACTATAGATACTTTTAAGTAGATGAAATATGGTTAAAATAGGATAATAGTTTCAAATTTCATCTGAAGGGTAAGAACGTTCTAAAAAGGATTTAAAACATTATTAGGCTTACCTTTCCACATACAAAACAGAGATCTGTACCGGTAAAAAAATATAGACTTACTTATCTCTGTATCCACAACATTAAATTTAGTTTCTACTATTCTCTACTAAACCAAATCATATAAACTGTATAAAACTTTCAAGAACACAAGAAGAAAAATTCTTCAATGTTCTATAAACTTATACTTGCAGCTATAATGATACAAGTATAAAAATAAGTGGCATAGGTTAATGATTGGGTTAGAGAATAGATTTTAATATTCTGGAAACAAAATTTTAAAGATTTATTTAGGGACACCTGGGTGGCTCAGTGGTTGAGTGGCTGTCTTCAACTCAGGGCATGATCCCAGAGTCTCAGGATCGAGTCCCACATCAGGCTACTCGTGTGAAGCTGCTTCTCCTTCTGCCTATGTCTCTGCCTCTCTGTGTCTCTCATGAATAAATAAAATCTTTTTTAAAAAATAAAGATTTAGGGCAGCCCGGGTGGCTCAGCGGTTTAGCGCCGCCTTCAGCCCAGCGCCTGATCCTGGGGATCAGGGATCGAGTCCCAACGCTGGGCTTCCTAAATGGAGCCTGCTTGTCCCTCTGCCTGTGTCTCTGCCTCTCTCTCTGTGTCTCTCATGAATAAATAAATAAAATTTTAAAAATAAATAAATAAAGATTTATTTATTAAAGAAAGAGAAAGTGCAAGGGTAGCAGCAGAGGGAGAGAGAGAATCCTCAAGCAGACTCTCCGCTGAGAACAGAGTCTGATGATGGGCTCTATCCTAGGACCCTGAGGTCATAATCAGAGCCAACATCAAGAGTTGGACACTTAACTGACTGAGCCACCCAGGCACCCCTGGAAAATTCTTTATTATGTCATAAGGTTAAAAAAAAGTTAGTGACATCAGTTAACTCTAGGAGGTGAGAAGTTTTCCTATAATTAAAAAGCCAATAAACAAAAATAAACTTTATTTAACTACACATTTAAAAATAGTTTCACATCATATTGGTACAATCTGGGGATGGAAGAAGGGGACAACTGTAAATATACAATGTAAATGGTGGCTGGTATCAACTAACACCTTCCAGTCTATTCACATAACTGGATACCAACCATAAGAGCAGCAGCATCTTAAACTGGGGAGGCAGGGAAGTGTATATATTTACCTTTCCTTATACAGTCTCTGCTTTTTTCTTCGGTTTTTAACAATTTTAATAATTGTTGTCTTTCATTCCCTGGCACCATCTATTGAGTGTCACCACAGCAGTAAGCAAAATAAAAGTTGACAGGAAAATTAATGTGTTACTTTTCATCACAGAAAGAAAAAAAAATGACTGTGAAGAAGAGCTCTCTAGAAATTTCTTTTGAGTCATGAATTTCACCATTTTATAAATTGAAGCACACAGCCATGTTGATTTGATAGCACTCACTGATGTTTCTTCTATAACCAATAAATCCTTAGAAACAAATCAAACAAAATTTATATCCACAGGATGCCTGGGTGGCTCAGCAGTTAAACGTCTGCCTTTAGCTCAGGGCATGATCCTGGAGTCCCAGGATCGAGTTCCACATCAGGCTCCCAGCATGGAGCCTGCCTCTGTGTGTGTGTGTCTCTCATGAATAAATAAAATCTTAAAAAAAAAAAGTCAAAATCTTTTAAAATATATATATCCAGAAGGAGATGGGGCTGTCTCAATTCTGGTGGTAGTCCATGATGTAGTTCCCATTATTTAAGGAGAAATAATACAGTAAAAACTGAGTGAGTTTTTCACTAAATTAATCTTATTCAATTTAATGAGCTGTTTTTGATTCTCAAATTAAATCCTTCCTCCTTTCCTTGTGATGGTGGTGCTGCTTTTTAGGTTAAAATGTCTACTATTTTATAAAATGTTGGTATAATAGGTGACAGAGATTTTGTTGTGTTCTAGTGTTCTTATACCCTTATATGGAAAAACAAAAATTTAGTAAACTTGTTGTAGTCTCATGCTTAAAATTCTTTTAATTTACTAATCCACAAAATGAAAAAGTCTCTAGGAACCTCTTTGAGAAAGCAATATATTGATGTGTTACACACAATGGATCCTAATCTATTCAGGTCAGAAACAAGACCATGCCACCACAGTACCAAAAGTCAGCTGCCAATAGGAGAGAGCTGACCAGCTCTTTTTTGAGAGACAGGAAAAAAAAAAAAAAAAAAAAGCATTGTTAGAATACATAAACTGGCTAATTCAGTGAAAGTATTCAATTTGAGAATTCTATGTGACAAGAAAAGTTCCAGAAGGAGAATTTTTTCTTTCCAGAATGTTCCTAGCCACCAGAAGAGTTCCTTATGGTCTAGAGGAAATTTCAGAACTGAAGATCAGTTTTTAATAAAAAAACAAAGGTTCACTTTTATCTTGAACAAATTAACTTCAATAATATGCTTCCCTTCTAAATTAATGTTAATGTTTAGTATGATTAAAGAGAGACAAAGAAGAGAAATAGAGAAAGACACACACACAAAGAGAGAGAAGAAAATAATACTCTGACAGCTTTTTCATGTTCATTTCTAAACACAAAAGTTTTACTTAGTCATTATTCAACAGCATGTACTTCATACAATGCATTTCTCTGTTTTACAAATATTAACTCATTTAATCTTCATAAAAATCCGATGAGGGAAGTATTACCTTCAGTTTATAGATGAATAAAGCAAGGCACAGAGATATTAAGTAACTGGCCAGAAGTCACACAACTAATTCATGAAAAGCTCTAAAAGGCAGTCACCTTTTAGAGTTCATGCTCTTAACCACCATTACTGTCACCATGAATTCAATGGTAGGAATTTTATATCCCAAGAACCAGAAAGCAAAATAATCACATCTAAGGATTATACAGCATTAATATAAGGTATACTAAATAAATTCTAATTACTTGATACTTTTTCTCAGCATCCTTTGTCTGTTAGACATAAAATATTATGCCCTTCTTTCACAGTTGTACCAGTTAGCCCACCCAAATGAACATTGGGCCACATCCAATGAATTTCTGAATTCAAAAACTTTCATCTGGGTTTTTAGCTCAGGAACAGTCTCTTGGAATTTTTCAAAATTCTTTGAAGGCTAGAATTACATTTTTAAAATACTTGTAAATGCTTAACTTAAACCTATAATTTAAATATATCTGTATCATAAATGCAAATCTTATATTCGGTGCCATGAGGAAACCAACATTCTAGTCAAAAAATAAGCTACCTCTCCTCTCATCTAGATCTGCCTTTAATCCATATGGAAACATTTCTCATTACCTGGATTTGTATGAATACTTTTATCACCAATAAATGTATTTGTGGGTGCCTCAGTGGCTCAGTGGTTAAGCGTCTGCCTTTGGCTCAGGACGTGATCCAGAGGTCCTGGGATCAAGTCCCACATCAGGCTAACTGCAGAGAGTCTGCTTCTCCCTCTGCCTATTCTCTGCCTCTTTCTCTGTCTCTCAATGAATAAATAAATAAAATCTTTAAAAATAAATAAATGTATTTGCTTATTTTGCTTTTTTGGAGCATTAAAAAAAGAAAAATAAGGAATACTATTACAGTCTATTTGTCCAGAGTCTAATAATTAGAGATTTAGACCTAACGAAGTTAATTTAACTTGTATTGATCTAAAAAGAGGTCGAAATCCTACCTTTCCCACAATTTTATTCTTTAATTAAATATTTATCAGGTAAAACCACACAAAAATCTAGGGATACTGAGATTAATGTTAAGTATTGGTGGTGTTAAGACATGTTTGAGAGTCATATTTTGGCAAATCCTACTTAGTCAAATTTCATGGCTACATAATTTATTGTAATATAGATTATTCACTTCAGTATCTTTGTCCTAAAGTTAAAAACTGCACCCTTCCTTTCATTGTCTATAAACATTAGCATTGAAAGTATTTGCTCTACAGCTTCCATTTTGGGAAGATAGTTGCTGGCTAGGTATTTATTTACACATGTCAATTTTTCTAACCTTGACTATTTAGGAGAGCACTATTAGGAAACTTTTCAAAGAAAGTGGATTACAGACTTCTAGGTAATAGTGATGCCCAAGATGAATAAACTAAGTAAATATCAGTGACTTTTCCAAAAAAAAAACTGAGAAAATATCACAATGATACCTTTCTATGGTTGTGTTTGTATCAGTGACAGTTACTTTCAAACTCTAAAGAATGTTCAAAGAGAAAGTATGACTTTATGTTGTTATTGACATAAGTTATTATTGCTATAACATTAAAAACTGGATAGGATAGGAAAGTCACACATACGTACATAGCTGATGGGAAAATAAAATAATACAGACATCCTGGAATATAGTGGCAATTTAACAAACCAAACATGCAATTACTCTGTAACACATCAGTTGCACACTTGGATATTTACCCCAGAAAAATGAAAACCTATGTCCACACAAAAACCTATACACAAATATTTATGGCAGCTTATGTTAACAGCCTCAAACTGAAATATGACCAATTATCCAACAGATTAATGATTAAACAAATGGAACATCTATACCATGGAGTACTACTTAGCAACAAAAAAATACAAACTATTGATACATACAACACTTGAATAAATCCCCAGGGAATTACACTCTGAAAAAACACCAGTCCCAAAAGGTTATATATACTGTATAATTTCATTGTAAAATTACAAGTTTAAGAAATGTAGATCAATGATTGCCAAGGGTTAAGTTAGGTGGGGGCTTGGGAAAAGGGGGCAAGAAAGAGGTGGGTATAGTTATAAAAGGGTAGATTGAAAGATCCTTGTGTTGTTAAAACTGTTCCAGTATCTTGAATATGGTACTGGATACACAAACCCACACACATAATTAAATTGTGTACAACTTAATACATACAAATAAATACAAGGCAAAATTGGAGAAATCTAAGTAAGATTAGTGGATTGTATCAATATAATACCTTGGCTTTGATATTATACTAAAGTTTTAGAAAAATGTTAACCAGTGGTGGGAAGTAGTAGCTACAAAGTTTCACTCTAATATTTCATAAACCACATATGAATCTACAATTGTCTCAAAAATTTCAATTCAACAAAGGGCATTGGAACACTCTTTCTATCCTGTCTCTCTCTCTCACACACACACATGCGCTCACACAATGTTCTGCCTGGAAAGCAACATGTCCACCAGAGCTAGAGCTGCTCCAGCAAGTGAGGATGAATGCTACATGGTAAAGGTGGCAAATACGGAAACAGAAGGAGCCTTGGTCTCTTAAGACACCAGGGCTCTGTACATCATCTGTAGACTACCTATCCATGGCCTTTTCGTGAATAAGAGAAAAATAAGCTTCTACTTGTTTGAAAGATGAACACAATGTGACAAGTAGATAATACTCATCTGATGCCTCCTGTATGTTTTCATTAAAAGTGCTATTTGCCTTTAGAACAGTTCTCAACAAAACCTGAATGTGTACATACAAAATACACATCCATAACACCCTATTGCCTCATGACTGACTGCATACATGATATTCCTCCCATTATCTATTGGATCTATATAGTCTCTGCAATAAGAGGAGAATCTGTGCCATCTGACAGTAAGTTCTAGACCTTTCATCACAAATAATCTCAGCCAGTAATTAGTTTGGAAGCATGTTTTTAATCCACCAGTCCCTAAAACAACCTTTACAATATAGCTTTTTATAAGACTTGCCTTATATCATTCCTTCTTATTCCAATATTCTGAAAGTTTAGAAGTTTAAATATACTGTATTTCAAAGTCATCATTGGGTTTACATGAAAAGACTTTCAAAATGGGCTTTGACTGAAATCCATCCTGGATAATAGGTAAGAAAAGAATAAGTGAAGGAAAGTTAAGTCCCTACCCTTTCCTTGGCCAGTTGTGTTCTACTCTAGTACCATGAGCCTGAGCCTCTATCCAAGCATATTATTTTTCTGAATTATTTTATAAATAACTGAATAAACCCTAAGATTCTTTACATCCTCTGTAAAGAGTGCTTCAGAATTCTTACATTTATACCAGTTGTATTTATTGAGGAAAAGAAAGAAATGATGGTGACTAAAACAAAAAGGAAAACTTTTTGTTTAAATATGTATTTGTCCAAAATGACACATGAATCGCATGTATTGACTCATTTAATCATTCCAATACTCAGTAAAATAAATATCATTTCTTCTCCTAATTTCACATATGTTAGGAGAATTTTCAAGTGTTAAACGATTTCTTTCATTTGCATTTTGATGTGTATTCTGGCCTTGTTCCCAAACCAAGCTGTCAGGGCATTCCATCATTGCTGCCCTAGGGAAAGGTTGTTATGATGGCACATATTGGGTACAAACATTTAGATTTTTAGACTTAGATTTTAAGTTTCAGAGATTTACTTAAAATTGTAAAAGCTTTTGAGCTTCATGAACCTAAAGCCTGGAAAACTCATCATATAATGTTTATGTCAAACAAAAATAGAGCTGAATGAACACTGACGAAGTAATAAACAGTTTTCACATTTCTGATGAGATAACAATTCTCTCAGTGGGAGAAAGACAAGGAAGAAAGAAAATCTAACCTATATACTCATAAGTTCCTGAGAAGTAGCTGAGAAGTAGCCTTGAACATATATTGTATGAGACAGTCTCACAGGACAGTAGGTAAATTTCATCCCAAGACATCAAGAAGGACACTCAAATATGTTAAGACAGTCCCTTACTTGCATACTCTGTCTATTCAGAAGTAGTGTTGGGGATCCTTGGGTGGCTCAGGGGTTTAGCGCTGCCTTCAGCCCAGCGTGATCCTGGAGACCCGGGATCAAGTTTCACATCAGGCTCCCAGCATGGAACCTGCTTCTCCCTCTGCCTGTGTCTCTGCCTCTCTCTCTCTGTGTCTCTCAGGAATAAATAAAATCTTAAAAAAAAAAAAAAAAGCAGTGTATACTGCATTTCCAATCTAAATGGTAGAACCAGACTGTATGAGAGAATGTACATCTCAGTAGATGTCACTGCCATCATCAGATAACCAAGGCTCAGTTTACCTCTGCACTCTGAGGCAGTGACACTATATGAATTATCCTTAATCCCTAGAACCTCAGGCAAAGGAATACTTTATGCTTACTGAGATTATCAGGAATTAACTAAGATGAAGTTTCTGTTTTCACTGGGTTTCATTTGTTCCTTTTCTAGTTCCTTAGGTATAATAATATAAGCTGAGATTATTGATTTGAGCCATTTCATCTTTTGTGATGTATTTACCATCCTAAATCTTCCCCAAAGCCTTGTTTTAGGAGCATCCCATAAATTTTGATATGATACACCATCATTTTCATTCAGTTCAAAGTATTGTCTAATTCCCTTTGGAATGTCCTCTTCACTCATAAATACTTGGGGAATTACCAAGCTCTCATATTGATTTGTACTTTAAATCCTTTGTGGTCAGAGAACATTTTTTGTGTGTTATATATAGTTACATGCAACTTATCTACATAGACTTAAAACCCCACCAGACAATGCTATAATTTTTGCTTTCAATGGTCAGACATATTTTAAAGAATTTAGATGATGAAAAATAATGTTTACTATGTCTGGCACTCTTCCTTTATTACTGAAATTTTAAGTTTCCTTCTAGTATCATTCCTCTTCATCCTCAAGAATATACTTTAGCATTTATTTTAGAGCAAGTCTACTGTAAAATAATTCATAGTTTTTCATTGGAGAATGTCTTTATTTCACCTTTCCTAAAAGATACTTTCACTAGATATACAATTCTTTTCTCTCAACACTTAAAAATTTATGCTTTTGTCTAGAACCCTTCGTGGTTTCTGATGAGAGGTCTACAGTCATTTAAATTATTGTTTACCTACTTGGCTGCTCTCAAGACTGTTTTCTCTTAGCAGTTTTGTTATTATTCTGTAGTAATTTCTTGAGCTTATCTTGTTTGGGTTTCACTAAAGCATTTTGAATTGGTCTGTCATAAAACTTGGGAAAATTTCAGCCATAACTTTTCCAACTTTTTTTTTTCTACACTAATTTCTTTTCTTCTGTGATTTCATTAGGACAAATGCTAGCTTTTCTTATATTGTTCCACAGATCCTTCAAGGGCCGTGTTTATTTTTTTCCAACTTTTGCTACTTTGTTTTTCAGACTGGGTAATTTCTATTCATCTGTCTTAAAATTCACAGACTCTTTCATCTGCCCTCCTTATCCTAGTCTTGAGCCCATCCAGTGAATTTTTATCACATTGTATTTTTTTCAGTTCAAATATTGGCATTTTATTCTTTTTTTTATTTTGAAGCTCTTCTTCTTCTGCCAAGAATGTCTATTTTTCCAACCAAAGTGTTCACATTTCCTGAACAGAGCACAGTTATAATAGTTACTTTAAAGTTCCTTGTAATTCCAACATCTAGCTCAACCCAGAGTCGACATCTGTTGATTTTTTCCTATGAAAATGTGTTCAGGAGGCAAGAATATACAATAGGGGAAAGACAGTCTCTTCAGTAAATGGTACTGGGAAAACTGGACAGCTACATGCAAAAGAATGAAACCACCACTTTCTTCTATCATGCACAAAAATAAACTCAAAATTGGTTAAAGACCTAAATGTGAGACAATAAAAATTCTTGAAGAGAACACAGGCGGTAATTTCTATGACGTCAAATATAACATTTTTATAGATATGTTTCCTAAAGGAATCAAAAGCAAGAATGAACTGGGTGCCTCAGTCCATTAATCATCTGCCTTGGTCTCAGGTCACAATCCCAGGGTCCTGGGATGGCAACTCATGTGGGGCTCCCTGCAGGGTCTGCTTCTCCTGCTCTGTCTGACCCTATCCCCTGCTCATGCTCTCACTTGCTTTCTCTCTTGCTCACTCAAGCAAATAAATTTTTTTAAGCAAAAATAAACTATTGGGACTACACCAAAACAAAAAGCTTTTGCACAGTGATGGAAACCATCAACAAAACAATAAAGCAACCTACTAAATAGGAGGGGTTATTTGCAAATGATTAAACATATAGGGGTTGATATCCAAAATATGTCTAAAAAAACTTATACAATTCAAAGTGCCAAAAAATCCAATTAAAAATGGGGAAAGGAATCGAATAGACATTTTTCCAAAGACATACAGATGGCCAACAGATACATGCAAAGATGCTTGACATCATTAATCATCAGGGAAATGCAAATCAAAACCACAATGAGATATCACCTAACACCTGCTAGAATGGCTTAAGTCAGAAAGACAAAAAATAACAAGTGTTGGCAAGGATATGGAGAAGGAACCCTTGTGCACTGTTGCTGAGAATGTAAATTGGTGCAGCTACTATGGAAAACAAGACGGAGTTTCCTCAAAAAGTTAAAAATAGGACACCATATGATTCAATAATTCCACTACTCGGTATTTACCCAAAGAAAGTGAAAACACTGATTTGAAAAGAGAAATGTAACTCTATGTTTATTGTAGCATTATTTATAATAGTCAAGATATGGAAGCAATGTAAGCATTACAGAGGAATGGATAAGGAAGAGGTCACACACACACACACACACACACACACAGGAATAGTATATAGACATAAGAAAAAATAGGCTCTCGCCATTTGCAACAACAGGGATGGACCTTGAGGATATCATGCTAAGTGAAATACATCAGACTAGGAAGACAAATACCATACGATTTCACTCATGTGCAAAATCTGAACACCAAAACAAAGGAATAAACAAAAGCAGAATGAGACCTATAAATACAGAGAACGAACTCAGGGTTGCCAGAAGGAAGAAGATGGGGGAGATGGGCAAAAAGATGAAGGAGAGTAGGAGATACAGGCTTCCAGTTATGAAAAGTCATGGGAATGAAGGCACAGCAGAGGGAATATACTCATGATATTGTAATAGCGTTGTATGGTAACAGATGGTATCTATACTTGTGGTGAGCACAGCTAAAGCATGGAAAAGTTGAATCATTATGCTATACACCTGAAACTAATATAACCACTATGTGTCAACTATTATACAAAAAAGGTTTAAAATTTATCCAATTTTCTGTCTTTTTACATGCCAAATAACTTAAGGTTGTATCCTGAACATTGTGAATATTATAAGACTAGATCCTGCTACAATCTTCTGGAAAGTGTTCTATATTTACAGCATGTGGTAAACCCCATTAAATTTGGACCACAAATTCTGCCTTGCTTTCCAGCAGTAATGCCAGCATTAGCTCATTTTTCAAATTTTGCTCTGGTTCTTTGGGTCTACTCTGCATATGGGCAGCTCAGGGGTTCACCTGGTCCTTGGACAGTGGTTTATACCATAGCTCAGTTCTCAAAGACTTGGTCACGGTGCTTTGCATAGGTTCTTCACATTCACAGCCTGACAATGAATTAGCTCACACAAAGATTTAGGGTGTCTCCTCTCTGGTATTTTCCTCACATTTTCCAATACCCCAAGTCCCCCCTTTTCTTCTGATTCCTCTAGACTAAGACTGGAGCCATCTGTAGTAGAATGTATCAGGAAACCAGGGAGAAAAAATAGTAATGGGATCTCATACACCTTCTTTGAACCACAGGGGCCTTTTCTCCTTGTTCTTCTGGCCAAATGGACAAGTTTTCTACTCAGAGTTTTAGGTCCCTCTCTTACAGCACTGCCTCCATGGTAGGGCTATCAATGAAAATGAGAGGAAAATAAGTGATTCCTTCCATATTCTCCAGTTGGCAAGGGATTTTTTTTTTTTTTTGATCCTCAGAACAAAAATTACCCTCAGAATCTGTGTTGTCTGCTCTCACCACGCAGATCCATGACTGACTGATACCAACCTTCAGTTAAATCCAGGAGCTAAAGCAGCATGAAAAATCTAACCAGGAAATCCATCTCTGAGCTTGTTGTTGACTTCCATCCTCATTTTACCTTTTACTGTTTGTGTTTTAGAGTTCTCAAGTACCTGTGCTTTATATTGTCTCCAGAGTTTTTAGCGTAATCAGTGGAAGGAATAGTCCATAATAAGGCTTATGCTATTTTGGCCAGCATTGGAAGCCCATATGTTAGCTTTTTAGAAACCAAAAATCATGCGTCTTGCCCTGACCTAGATCCCTGATTCATTTTAACAAGCTCCTGAGCTAGATCACAGAAGTAAATTTCAAAAAGCTCTTAGAGGGCATCCCTGGATGGCTCAGTGGTTTAGCGCCTGCCTTAGGCCCAGGGCATGATCCTGGGGCCCCAGGATCAAGTCCCACATCAGGCTCCCTTCATGGAGCCTGCTTCTCCCTCTGCCTGTGTCTCTGCTTCTCTCTCTTTCTGTTCTCTCATGAATAAATAAAGAAAATCTTTAAAAAAAAAAAAAAAAGCTCTTGGAATCTAGGAAGATTCTTGTAAAGTCCTTCAATGAGGACCAAAAAAATAAATTCTAACACACAAACACCACCCCCCACACACACACAAACATATTTTTAAAATAAAAAGGTAATTATCATCATCCACGGGGAAAGGAAGCTTAAAACAGAAAAAAATAAAATGACACAACATATGGAAATGGTAAAGAAAATCACGTTAGAGATGTTTGAGCAGGTATTTGTGAAACTATAAAAATAAACATTAAGACTAGTAACATTAGGAAAATGTTAATAATTTTAAATGAAAAAGCACAACTCAAAGTTATATTAAACTAATGTTATAACTCCAAAAAGTTTGCCAGTCATGAATTTTAGAAAGTAATCAGTTCAGAAGACAACAATCAGAAAGTCAAGAAAACTGCAAACCAAGAGGAATGATTGCTTGGAAGAAAGAGTTCTAAGTAAGTTAGATTATGGTGGACACCATTTTGTTGCCTTTCTAGCATCTGTTATCCCTTCCCCTTCTCAAGCTCTCTAATATTTTCTTGGAGATCTCATCAGTGCATATGAATTGATTAGACATAGATACTCTGAATTCAATCCAAACGCACAAGTGTTTTTAGCACAAAACCTAAAATTACATAACTTATATCGAGAAATATAACTTTAATATTCCCAGCATTGGCAATAGTTCGACCAGTGCATTCTCTTTCTTTTGTCAAGCCATATGGAAACACAAATAATTAAAAAGAGGCTTGTTAAACTTGGACTGAATGAAGATATAATAATACCAAGTGATTAAGTTATGGCAGTAGGCTCATCTGGATGGAAACATTTTTGTGCATAATAAGGATATGCCTTCAGGAAACAATGAGTTCTGTCATCATGACAGTATATTATCAGCACCACAAAGATGTACATCTTTAACTTATATTTCTATGGCTAAACACAACTTATAAATTTCTTTCTATAGTAATAAAGCCTTTTAGCCATTGTGAAGCTCAGCATAGAAAAAAAGTTAAATTTGAAAGGCAGAGAAGATGATACATACACCCCTAAATATCAATATTTTAATATGTGCTCATTTATACTTATTTGCTAAACTTCTGTGATAGAACAACAATTTCTTCTTTAAGTATGGGACTACTAATTGACATTCCAAGTGTATAAGCCCTCAAAAATGCATTGTCTATAATTTCAAGTTTCAGTTAAAGTAGAATGAGAAGTTAGTAATTATTACTTGTTAAGTAATTTAGGCACTGCAGAAATTTAATTTTTTCTTATTTTCCCAATTGTTTTTAGTGATTCACATTTATTTTGAGACTTTTTAAAGCAATACATTTAAGTTATTGTACTCTATCAGTTTATTTATTTATTTTTAAAGATTTTATTTATTTATTCATGAGAGACACACAGAGAGAGGCAGAGACACAGGCAGAGGGAGAAGCAGGCTCCCTGCGGGGAGCCAATGTGGGACTCATCCAGGAACTCCAGGATCACGCCCTGAGCCAAAGGCGGGTGCTCACTGCTGAGCCACCCAGGCATCCCTGTACTCTACCAGTTTAAAATATATATATTCAAATAGCATAATTATAACAAATGAAACCAGCAAAAAAAGAAAAAAAGAATGTGGGAAAAATATGAAAACAACTCAATTTTATGAGCACAAAATGCAAGTAACTACAGGGTAGACTACAATAAACAAGTTTGTTCACACTCTGGGAATCAGTACTTTATAGAGGGAAAAGAGAGTTTTGGTTAATTCACTAGACAGTGAGGCTCTCTTAAGACATCTTTTATCATATTTTCAAGCAAAATACCACCTAGTCTTACAGTCTAGTAACCATTCTGTCATTTAAAGTGACTTTGTATATCACATATTAATTTACTGCATTGATTATAATTTTAAATCTAGAAGGTGATCTTATTTCCCATATTTGAAAATTCTAGGGGACATATTACAATTATACTCTATGTATCAACAACAGAATAATGCAGATTAGCTAACGGGTATTTATTCATAATACCTTCTTTATTAAGTAGAGATCCATTTATAATGCAACGGACCTATGAATTGTTTATATGAGGATAGAGATGGTTTAAGAAAAAGTTTTTACTCATTATAGTAGATAAGCATACCCTCTCTGCTATCTTATTAATTATGAATTTATAGAGAAATCCTCCTTTAATAGGTAGTTCAAGGTAAATGTCATCGTACCCCTGTTCAAATTAATGCTAATTTTAAATTAACATATTCCAAATTAGTGAAACCAAACAAATCATCAAATGAATTATTTTATAATGGTAGCTTTTATAGAAAAAGATTAATTAAAACAAAGATAGCAAAACTCCTTCTTGACCTCAGGTAAACACCAAAGAGCATCGTAAGCAGAGACTGCTAAGACAACAATGACCCACATCTAAACATCAAACAAACCTGTGATATTAGATTTGAAAATCTCATCTAATTAGGTCGATTGGTTAGAGCAGGATGCTAATATGACCAAGCTAGACATTAGATCCTCATGTATGCCACCTAACTTTGTCCCATGTCTCTAGATTAAAGCCCTAAAGCCCTCTAGCCATCTGGCAACTGCAGTTAGGTCCAAATCTAAGCATCCTCCCTCATCTTGGCACCCTACCAAAGAAGACTACAAATATTTGCCAAATCTTATTTCAATGACTGCTCCCATTATATATAATGGTGAGATACAAATATTCAAGTAGTATTTCCTGAAAACCCATCATAACATTTAAAAAGGAAGACAAATAACCACTGGTAGCAAAAACACCAGCTCTCTACCTATAAGACAGTTTATTTCTTTTTATTACCAAAATTAAGTTCCCAAGTTATTAAACTTATCTTCTGAATCTCCTTCTCTTACTCCCCAGTTTTCTAATGGCTCCAAACAGTGGGAAAATCCTTAACTATGAGAAAAACTACCACAAATGAATACCTGACTAAAATTAGGAAGAATAGAACATAAAAGCCTACTGAATAAACCTCAGAGAGAAAAGAAGAAAATCAAAACAAAGATTTTCCCTTCTCAACTGAGAGGAAAATGATTCCCAGTTCCTAAGATTTTAACAGAAGAAGATTTACCTATAAAGTTATTTTCTATATTCCCCTAAACATTAGACAAGTCTTCTTTAAAATGCATATTATATTAAAATAATTATTTAAAAATAAAATTATGGAATGGTTATTCCTAATAAATGATAATGTTATATTTTGTTGTATCTTCTGTATATTGTTTTCAAAAATGCTTCAACATTTAATATAATTATATAGATAATAATTTCTTTTGATATGTATACTCTTCTGTGTTTATCCTCCCACAAAAAGCCTAAAACACTAAGCTACCTTGTGTTTTCCTTAGGGGACAGATGAAAGATAATGAATGAAAGGTATTTAAAAATAAAGACATTAAGAGAAAAATCAAAGTTATATATCAAAGTTAATATATTATTAACTCATACAAACAAGTTATTATTAGGAATATATGTATATATACTTCTAATATGAGCCATCATTAAATACTTCAATTGATCTGTTAGAAATTTTATATTTTACTAAATTATGGACTATCTCATCAAAAACTATAAAAAAGGCAACACATTAAGCATTAGGTGGAAAGAATATTTAAATTATTCTCAGCTGTATCTTAAACTACAAATAGTTAAATAGGCCTTTTAAAATTTTGACCTGAAAAAATAAATAAAAATAAAAATTTGACCTGTTTTAACTGTGCATATGCTTTTGAGAAAATGTACCAAAGAACTCTAAGTTTTCTTTTGCTGTGTGACTGCAAATTGGGTAGCTTACAACTTTACAAACTTGATATCTCATAATTTGTGTGTCAGAAGTCCAGTACATTTTAACTGGGTCCTCTGTTCAGGTTCTCATAAAGCTGAAATCTAAGTGTCAGCCAGCTACATTCTCATTTGGAAACTCAACTAGGAAAGATCCACTTCCAAGCTTCCTCTGGTTGTTGGCAGAATTCATTTCTATGTGGTTATAGGACTGAAGTCCCCGTTGTTTTCCTAGCTGTTGGCAAAACATGCTCTCAGCTCCTAGAGGTTGCTGTCAGCTCTTAACCACATGGCCCTCTCCATCTCAGGCTTAGAAGCTCTGTCTCTGCTATGAGCCAACAAAACAAAAAAATATCTGCATTTAACAGGCTGATGTGATTAATTCGCACCTACCTGAAAGAGCCCTCTATCTTAAAGTCAACAGTACCATGTAACACAACAAAACTGTGGGAGAGATGGCTCATCATATTCACAGGTTCTACCCACACACAAAAAGGAGGGGATTAAACAAGCGTGAAGGTCATTTGGGAGTCATCTTAGAATCCTGCTTGCCTGGGTGGCTCAGTCGGCTAAGCATTTTCCTTTAATTCAGGTCAGGGTCCTGGGACCCTGGGATGGAGCTCCACACCCTTCCCCACATCTTCATCTACCTCCTCTCCCCTCCTCTCATGCTCTTGTGCGTTCACTCTCTTTCAAATAAAGAAAATCTTAAAAAAAAAAATCCTGCCAACCAACCACAGTGGTGCACAAAATTGAAGGATCATAGGGTAGATTCTCAGTGGTAGAGACAGACATGTGAGTATAAAATCAATGAAGTATGAATAAGATTTAAAGTATTGCTTTAAAGCATAAATTTCATGTTTTCAAAACTATTTGAAACACTAACTAGATTTTGAAAAGGACTGTGCTTGAATAAGTGTTCTCTTTTTTTTAAAGATTATTTTTAAATTATCTCTATACCCACCCTCGGGCTTGAACTCACAAGTCTGAGATCTTCATGCTCTACTGACTGAGCCAGTCAGGTGCCCCTTGAATAAGTGTTCTATATAGAATTCTGCACTTGGTTTTTTAGAAGGATTTCTCTGGCAAGTCTTTATAATTGTGAATGTAGTAACAACCAAAAGATCAATAATCATTTCTCCTTAGTTCCAAAAACAAACAAACAAACAAACAAAAACCTGTTTAAGAGGACTCTATTTATATTCCTTTTAAGGGCCTTTAAATTTATTTTTAAGTTTCAAAAATTCTATTTTTAACATTTTATTGGACTTAAAGTCTGAGATTTGTACAGTATGATTCAATTATACATAATTTAATTATAACATCAAGCTACTGAATTTTATTGATTTACTGCTTGATAATTTGAATTTAATGCTTGTGTAATATCTGTAACTATAATATTTTAAACAATATATTGAGTCAAAGGAACTATTAAGCTTCTATTTTACTCATCTGATTTATATCCTCTAACATAAACCACAATGAGACATCAAGTCTCTACATCTAAGACCTAAATCATGACATCGCTGCTCAAACACTTTTGATATCTGTAATTCCCTATGAATTGAAGTCCAAACATTTTAACATGGCAATGGAGGCTTCCCATACTTCTTGCACCAGCCTACTTTTCCAATTTCATCTTTCACTATCCCCTACACTTTAGCTATTCTTGACTATGCACCACCCCCTGCCTGAGTATGCCTTTGATGAAACAACCTCTCCCATCACACCAACATCAAACATCTATAATTGTTTTATGGATGCCAAGGATTTGTAGAGCTAAGGTACTATTTTAATGTTGTGTTGGTTAAGTATAGAAGCACCCTCTGTAATAAAAAAGGTGATACATGCGCTGAAGTATATAAAGTCTTAAACACAATGTACTACTGTGAGACAAAACTGTACTATACATGAGAGTAATTATCTCCAAATTGATATGCACACCCCAGAGAATGTATGAGATGACCTACTGGGGTGAAGAATATTAAGCCTTATATGTATTTTGACCTCAGTTCTGTATTTATATTTTTGAATATATTTTAAAATGTGTTAATTATTGATACAGTAGTATATCTATGTAATTTATTAAAAATATATCTTCAGGCATGTTAATTTTTGTTAACAATTAGAATACATTATTTTAAAAGTCTGGAGATCCAATCAAGAACTTTGGAATTCAACTGAAATGATTTCCATCTGAACTCTAACACTTTGAAGCTCTGTGACTTTAAAAAGTCACCTTAACTTAAACCAAAATTTTCTAAAGTATATGTAATAAAAAGCATTAATAACCACAGGACTATTGCGAACATTAAAGGGGATATTTTCTTTAAAGTGATTAGCCCAACCCTTAACCAATCGTAAGGACTTGACCAATGTAAGGCATTACTATTGTTACTAATTCTGTTATATTCAGAAAGAAGTATGTTCATTGAAAAGTTCTGGATGAGGAGCAAAGTCACCAGTTTCTTAGCCTCAATGAGTGCTTACTCTTATGCACTGTTGGCAGTGCTAGAAAATGGTGCAACTGCTGTCAAAAATAGCATAGCTGTTTCTCAACAAAAAACAAACAAACAAACAAACAAAAACAAAAATAGAGCTAATCCAGCAATCCCCCTTGTGGGTATATATCTCAAAGAATTGAAACTAGGATCTTGCGAAATATTTGCACACCCATGTTCATAGCAGCACTATTCAGAATATCCAGGAGGTTGAAGGAACCCAAAGATTAATCAACAGATGAGTAGATAAACAAAATGTGGTACATACTGACAATAGTATATTATTCAGCCTTTAAAAGGAAGGAAATTCTGTCATACGCTATAACATGGATGAATCTTGAGGACATTATGCTAAATGAAATAAGTCAATCACAGAAAGTCAAATACTGTAGGATTCCAATTTTACATTAAGTATCTAACATGGTCATATACATTGAAACAGAAAGTAGAATGATGATTACCAGGGGCTGAAGAAAAGGGGGAAAGGGTGAAAATTATTATTTAATGAGTACAGAGCTTCAGTTTTACAATATAAAAAGGTTCTGGACATCTGCAGCATGTCTATACTTAATACTATTCAACTGTACATTTAAAAATGGTTAAGATAAAAAAAATGGTTAAGATAATTAATTTTATATTATATATTTTTTATAATAATTTAAATTAATTAATTAGTTATATTTTGTGAAAAAAAATTCCCAAGATAGCTATGAAACTAGCTATTGTGTGGTGGTAAATAAGAAGGGCCCATCATGTGGGGTCAGGCTGGGAAGTTTTTCATTTATTGCATTAATAGCAAGCACCAAGGATACATCACACATTATTCAAACACTAGAAATCAAATCCCCCCCTTCAAAGCTTTTGGGAAAATTACCAAACTACCCTGCGATGGTCATTTGCTTAGTATGGTATAGTAAGAGTATAATGGATTCAAGACATATTCCAGTTTGTAGAATCAATGGTATTCTGTTGAGTAGTGACTACAAAAGGGGAAGGGGGAAATCAAGAATGTTACACAGAATTTTTGCCTTTGATAGATGAACAAATTGCATTGCCACCCATGGAGAAAGGAAATTAAAAAAAAATAAGAAAAGATAGACAAAATCAATAAACCTACAGCAAGACTCATCAAGAATAAAAAAGAGAGGGGCCAAACAAAATCAGAAATGAAAAAGAAGTTACAAGTACTACAGAAATACAAAGGATTATGAAAGACTACTATGACCAATTATACAATAAAAAAAATTGGAAAGCTCAGAAGAAATTAACAAATTCCTAGAAACATACACTCTTTCAAGACTGAATCAGGGAAGAAATAACAAAAGAAAATCTCAACAGACTGGTTACTGGTAATGAAATTGAATCAGTAATCACAAAACTCCCAATAAACAAAATTCCAGAACCAAAGAGCTTCAGAGATGAATTCTACTAAACATTTAAAGAAGAGTTAATACCTATCCTTCTCAAACTCCAAAAAATTAAGAGGAAAGAATGCTTGCAAGCTCATTCTATGAGGTCAGCATTACCCTGATATACAAACCAGACAGATGCCACAAAAAATAACATTACGGGCCAATATTCCTGATGAAGACAGACACAAAAATATTCAACAAATTACTAGCAAACCAAATCCAACAATACATTTAAAGGATCATATACCATGATCAAGTGGGATTTATTCCAGGGATTCCAGGATAGTTCAAATCTGCAAATCAATCAACGTGATACACCACATTAAGAAAATGAAGGGTAAATATCATACAATTATCTCAAAGATGTAGAAAAAACATTTGACAAAATTCAGCATCCGCTTATGATAAAAATTCTCAACAAAGTCGGTAAAGAGGGAATATATCCCAACATAATAAAGGCCATATTTGACAAACATACAGCTAATATAACATACTCAATGGTGAAAAGCCAGAAGTTTTTCCTCTAAGATCAGGAACAAGAAAAAAATGCCCATTCTCACCACTTGTATTCAACATAGTACTAGAAGTACTAGCCATAGCAATTAGATGAGAAAAAGAAACAAAAGACATCTAAATTAGAAAAGAGAAGAAGAAGAAGAAGAAGAAGAAGAAGAAGAAGAAGAAGAAGAAGAAGAAGGAGAAGAAGAAGAAGAAAGAAGAAATAAAATTGTCAATATTTGCAGATGACAAGGTACTATATACTGGAAACCCTAAAGCCTCCACCCCAAAACTATTTTAACTAATAAATGAATTCAGAACAGTGCAAGATAAAAAATTTATACACAGAAATCTGTCGTGTTTCTATACACTAATAACAAACTATCAGGAATAAATTAAGATAATAATCTCATTTACAATTGCATCAAAAAGAAGAAAATACCTACAAATAAATTTAATCAAGGAGATGAAAGATCTGTATTTTGAAAACTACAAGACATTGGTAAAATAAATTGAATATGGTACAAATGGAAAGATATTCCATGCTTGTGATTGAAAGAATATTAAGATGCCCATACTACCCAAAGCAAAAGACTCTGAAGAGCTAAAGCAATCTGGAGAAAAAGAAAGAAAGCTAAAGGTATCACTCTCCTGGATTTTTTTTTTTTTTTATGATAGTCACACAGAGAGAGAGAGGCAGAGACACAGGCAGAAGGAGAGGCAGAAGGAGAGGCAGAGACACAGGCAGAGGGAGAAGCAGGCTCCATGCACCGGGAGCCTGACGTGGGATTCGATCCCGGGTCTCCAGGATCGCGCCCTGGGCCAAAGGCAGGTGCTAAACCACTGCGCTACCCAGGGATCCCCTGGATTTCAAACTATACCGTAAAACTATGTAATCCAAACAGATGACACTGGCACAAAAACAAGTCATGTAGATCGTTGGAACAGAATAGAAAGCCCAGAAATAAACCCACGCTTATATGGTCTATTAATCTACCACAAAAGAGACAAGAATATGCAATGGGGAAGACAGCCTCTTCAATAAATGGTGCTGGGAAAACTGGACAGCTACTTGCAGAAGAATCAAAATGGGCCACTTCCTTAGACCATACACAAACATAAATTCAAAATGGATTAAAGACTTAAATTAAGACCTGAAACCAGAAAACTCCTGGAAGAAAATCAAGGCAGTAAACTTTTTGACATTTACTTTTTACAAAAATAAAAATAAACAAATGAGACATCAAACTAAAAATTAATAAATATTATTTTACAATAGCCAAGGTATGGAAGCAACCTGTCCACTGATAAATGAGTAAAGAAGATGTGTGGTGTATATCCATATATTTACACACACATAGATATATATATATGTGTATATATGTATATATATATATACACAACATACACATATAACACATACATATGTGTGTATGTATATATATATATCAAAGTGATCCATATGTGTGTATATATGTATATGTATACACATACACGCACACATACCCAATGTAATAATATAACTCACCCATATAAAAAGAATAAATCTTGCCATTTGTGCCTACATGGATAGACCTAGAAGATATTATGTTAAATGAAATACATTAGACAAAGAAAGACAAATACTATATGATTTCACTTATGTGTGGGTCCCCAAAACAAAAACAAATAAAGAAACAAAACAGAAATAGACTCAGATACAGAAAACAAACTGATGGTTGGCAGAGGAGAGGGAGATGGGAAGATGGATGAAAAGGACAAGGGTATTAAGAGATACAATCTTCCAAATATAAAATAAACAAGACATGGGGATATAACGTACAGCTTAGGGGATATAGTAAATAATAGTGTAACTTCGTATAGTGACAGATGGTAACTAGACATCCTGGTGATCATTTATAATGTACATAAATATGAAATCGTTATATTGGGGGATCCCTGGGTGGCGCAGCTGTTTGGCGCCTGCCTTTGGCCCAGGGCGCGATCCTGGAGACCCGGGATCGAATCCTGTGTCGGGCTCCCGGTGCATGGAGCCTGCTTCTCCCTCTGCCTGTGTCTCTGCCTCTCTCTCTCTCTCTCTCTCTCTCTGTGACTATCATAAATAAATTAAAAATTTAAAAAAAAAGAAATCGTTATATTGTATAGCTGAAGCTAATACAATATTATCAATTATTATTAAATTTTTTAAAAGATAATCCTTAAAATAGATAGGGATTACAACATAAATTCATGGCTCCATTTATTCAATACCATTTTTGTAAAGTAGCATTTGCTGTACACCAAACAATGGACATAAATGACAATAACTCTTATAAAAGACAGGGAGCAGGAAAAAAAAAAAGGCATATATTCCCAGGAATATTATTGTATAAAAGAGCCTCTAAATTTTTCAGATTGCCCATTAAATGATCCATGGACAAGTTGTTATTTTAGTGCTTTCAATTTCTAAACAAAGGAGAGAAATACAGGTACATTTTTTTAAATAGGAGAAAATGTACCATTTTTCAGATTTCTGCTGTTTTCCTCTAAGTCCACAATATAATGTTAAATGTTACACTCAGTAATAAAAGAGGAAGGCAAATCAGTAAATGCTCCTTTTTCATAAAACTTTACTATATTAGCTTATAGAAATTATACTTATTAAAATCTATTGAATTTACCTTTTTTCTGTTCCTCTTCCAATGTATAGTGCTAATAACTTTTTCTAAATCTTTCAAATTATTGCATAGTTTCAAATCATTTTAATTTGTTTGCCACCCTGAAATTATAATGAATGATCTCTGAACTGCCATTTATTCTGGGAACCAAATGTCTCATTGGTTCACTCTTTGAATGCTTAGCTGGATTTGGTCCCATACTAGGATAAATTGCAGTATAATTATTAAAAATGACAATACAAAAGGGAAAAAAAGGTGTCAGCTTGGAAGACCTAGAATGAAGGAATGAAGGGAAGAAAAAAGTCATTTGGGGTTATGTTCAGTTTAAGGTGCTTAGGGATATCTTGGTAGAAACATCCAGTAGAAAGTATAAAATACAGATGTGACTCTCAAAAGATACGCATTAAGTCACCATAACCTAGACAGATGCAACTGAAGCCATGAACATAAATATAAGTACTCAGTGATAAAAGGAATTCAAAACATATCTCAGTGAAATTATTCAATTTCAATGATAAGCAAACAATCCATGAAACTTGGGAAAAAAGTGTTTGCCTTAGAATTTTACGGAGCACACATATTATCAACAATACTCTAGAGGTAAGAGGGAAAAAAAGACAATACACCTAGTTAAGTTGTTCTTTAGTTATAAAGGCAAAGGTCAAATATTTTTAATTGAATACAAACCTCAAAAAATGGAATACATATTCCTTTCTTTAGAAAAAAAAAGACGACTAGGGATTGTAGCCAACTAAGTAATGAATCTAATCAAAGAATTCAGAAAAAAAAAAAAAAAAAAAAACAGGTAAAAAAATGGATAAGCATTTAAATATGCTAAAGGAAAAACAGTCATGAGAATCTAATTACATACCGTAACAAAACCTTGACAATAAAAACAATTATATAATATAATGAATATAACACAATAAAATATATAATTATAATAAACCTAATATAAGAAGGGAGTAACAAAACAGTGAGAAGTGATATAGACTTCCTCCTCATCTACCATTGGCGAAAGTCAATGATAAGAATGAAATTGGAATCTGTAGTTGAAAAAAGATGAATGTAATTCAATCTCTTAATGTGTTTCATAATCTTTTCTACTAATTTCAGGAACAAATACCTCTGAGAAGTATTTATTAATACCAGTTTTTTGAATTGCATGTTTCTCTTTTTCTTTTGTTATATTTTGATGATATTATGTTTTATGTTTCTTGTTCAAATTAGCATATAATCACAATCCCAGTTTTGGAAAATTATTTCTTCCTGTCCATATCAATCATTATATCAATCAATCACTATACCTAATCTTATTTTGGCATATGTGTTTAGACAGACATCTATAATGATGCTCATAATTAGCTAATGGTTAAATCTCAATGCGGGATCTAATGTAATTTAAAATTTCTCTCCTTTTCACTTAGATTTTTTAAATAATGAAAATGTATCACTTTTACAAAATAAAGTCATTTTTATTTTCTAAAAAAATAAATATTAGAATATACACATTCATAAAGATGTATCTTAACTACTTGTGGCAGTGTGAGCTTGAGTTTATAACATATACCTAATTATAATTACATCATGGTGTCCTTGCTTTCTTAATAATACTTAGAACAGCTTCAATTTTTTAGCATTTACTATGTGCCAGACAGATACTACATATACTATATGCTTATGAATTATTAGTCTTATCTGAAACTACTTAGGCAAGTATTATTAGTGTCATTTACCAAGAAGAAACTTCTTATTTAAATTTCCCCTGACACACAGCTATCATAAATGTCAAATCTAGTATCTAAATCTTCCTCTGGATCTATACCTTGCCCACTATGCCTTGTTTCCTGCCATCTATGTTGTCCATGAAGTTTATTTTGTTATCCCAGGACTATCAAAATGAACATAACCTAAAATACAGCAGATTCACTTTAATCTTTCCTAGTTAGATATAGGAAGTCTTAGCAAATCCAACAGCTATTAGTGAAAAGAGCTTCATGGTCTTGACATGGGATTGAAAACTCTCAGAAGTTCTGCTGCTACATCCCTGTATTTGCTTCTTGATCTTTCTCTATCCTATGCACAAAGTCTAGAGTGTAAAATCTTGAGAAGCAGGATCTCAGCTGGTTCAGAAGTTTATTGATGTAATATAAATGAGTGCTGAATCTTGCCCTGCCTGCCTCCCCTCCTCCACTATGCTTATTAACAAGACAAGGAAGACAGTGGAAAAGTCAAGCACCAGTATCTTAGGAAATATGTGTGGGCTAGTCTTCACATATTAACAGGGTCTGATTTCCTCCATAAATTCAGGGAAGTTATCTCTACCAGCCCCTTGTCCCTAAATACTCATACCACACTGGACTCTTATAAGGGTATACCCACTATTCTTGACAACCTTAATTGGCACTGTATTAGGGTTTTGCCATTGATGAGTTATACCTTACAGCAATTCTCCAGGAACCACTAAAGTCCACTTATTTTTTTTTAAGATTTTATTTATTATTCACAAGAGATAAAGAGACATAGGCAGAGGGAGAAGCAGGTTCTCTGTGAGGAGTCCAATGTGGGACTGGATCCCAGGACCCGGGATCGTGTACTGAGCCAAAGACGACGCTCAACCACTGAGTCACCCAGGTGTCCCACTAAAGTCCACTTTTAAGCCATGTTTTTGAGACTCATGCTTGAGATCTATTTGACCCCCAAAGACCTATATTACAGAGCTCCCCAAAATACCTAAATGAAGAGGAGGAAAAAATGCATTGGTTGTCTACAGCAATGCCCATCTTGAAAGTATGGGAGATAAGCAAAACTATTATCACGATTTGCCTGTGTCAGAGATATAAAGTATCCTAAGGTGTAACTAGCATGTTACTCAGTTTTGTGTTTCTGGAATTTCTGTAGCAAATTTCAGATCAAGGCCTAATATACATATGTGCCTCAGGCATGAAGTTAGACCTGGTAGAAATGTATGCTGACTCTTTATGGGCATTATTTTCTTCGCTCTTGATATAGCATAGAGAATTTGTAACCAAAACCATAGTCAGAGAACTAAAAAAAAATCAGTGACTATTTATAAACCGGTCCATGAATATTCATTCTAATGACTATATAGTAATCAATTAGTATACACAGAAAGAACAATATGAAATCCGAGGCTGCAGATTGCAGAATTGAATAAATCCTCATTTTCAAATGACATAACTATAGATAATACATTTCCCTTCTGGATGAAAATTCATTTTATGTCCCCTGGTTACAATACATATAAAGAAGAAATACACAAAAGGCAAAAATGGGACCTAAGTGTCCGTTCCTACATATACAGTTCAAGAAAGGCATTACTCACATAACTGGAGAGTAAACACTGCCTTGTTTGCTTAAGATTGAAAAATAAATAAAAATGTGAGTTTGTCGAATTTCCTAATGTTTTATACAGCACAGCAAGCCTTTAAAAATACACAATAATGCATTAATCCAGTAGTAGTGAAAGGTTTAATGAATTTTCTGGTTATTTCCCAAGTTTACCTTTCATAATACCAAGTGGTATATATAATGTGTTGTGGTAAGTCGAATTATAAGTGTGATGCTTCAACTAAATTGTGGCCAAAACCAAAATGTCAATCAGGATGAAAAGCTTCTAAATACAAATTAAGCTGAAACTATCAAAAATATAAAACAGAGTAACCGTAGTGTTGCTGATTTAAAATGATCACTGATGAAACCTTTCCTATAATCAATAAGACATTTGCCGTATCTTTTTCAGAACTATCTTAAGTTACGCGTTACTTCGCCCTTTTAAGCGTCCGAAAGCTTAAATGAAGGAACACATAAAAATAACAGCAACAGGGTAAACACAACTTCAATGCAATGCTCAACAAAGTGCACGTGTGCGTGCAAAGTGCACACACGAGCGTGCATGCGCGTGCAGACACACATGCAGATCCTACTCCAGACCTAAAATGGCTGAGTTGCAGGATGTTGTTGCTTGGTGACCAGACAGTATCTCCTCAGTCACAGAGTAATTTAAACAGTGATAGATACGTCCCCTCAGCTTTAGGCATGGCCAGGGCAAATATTAAAGGGTATGTTGATCTTTTCTAGTATTTCACATTTTCATTTGAAGTCAGTTGTCACCTGCTTGATTTTATCCTCAATTAAATTTAGATTTTAGGGGAAAGAGTATTTGCAAAGCTGCGGCTATCCTTTTAAAGAAAATAAGAGGTAGAACCCAGCTCCTTTCGTTCTGAAAGTCCTGTTTCAATTAAGTCTACGTGGTGTGCCTACTCTGTTCTGGTACAATCTCCCAGTTGCTATTTATCAGTCTCCCTTTCTTTCATTAAACATCAGCAGTTAATTAGCCCCAGCCTGTCCTCTTCCCTTCTCTCTGTCCCTTTTCAAGGTAGTAATGATGTCTAATTACCAGCAGCAGTGGGTTCTTGCAACATCAGGCGCAAACCTCTCTCACTGACAGCACAGCCAGCCGCAAACCCTCAAACCTCAAATAGCTGGAAAGATTCTCAGTCTGTTTGAAAACACAGCACTTTATCTCAACCAAGCTACGCCTTTGACCTCAAAAAAATATACATTTTTTGTCTTTCTGGTGACTGTACTCCCGCTATTATAAAGAAAACCTTATTTTTAAGGAAGAAATCATTTAAGATGCGGAGAAACACATGATAAAAGGGGAACCTTTTATTTATTTTTTAACTTGTTGAAATGATGATTGGCTGTCTTTCAGGGAAGGCGGAGCCTATAATTCTATGTAAGGAGCAGCATAAAATTTTCATAAAGAGCAACAGAAGAGTTCATGAATTAAAAACCTCTTCAACATTTCAAAACAGGCTTGAATGAAGAGCGAAGCTCTTAAATACTACATGGAAACCACTATCTAAGAATATCACCTGATGAATTTACATTTTCTCCCATAAATATATAGAATCTCTACTGAAAAGGGAAACATGTGTTACCTTATTATTAACCATGGAGTTGTCATTCTACATTAGATGTCTTAGCAATAATTCTGTAACAACCCTGCATAAATTTTTGAATGAAAATACGGGTATCTGAACATGTGAATACTGGTTTGAATTACTGGCACCCATAGTTCTCCTAGTGCCTCTATAGCTGTTACACAATTTATGTTACTCAGAATTTTTAATTAATGTTTTTAAAGGTCACATCTGTTTATACACATAGTGGACGTAATCAAACCCCTGCACGTATAAATTGGACCAATACGCAAGTGAAGCTATCTAACAGGTAAACAGAGGAACCTGATTTTAACATAAAAGGAATGAACAACAAACTTCCCAGCTAGCAATTGTTTTTGAAAAATATACACAATAGTATTTAATAATATATAAGTAAACATACCTCAAGTGATTATTTTATTTATTCAATTAGCCCAGTGGTGCCCCAAAGAAAATACATTCTTATGTTTTGAATCCCAATCTAAGTTATTTTTTTAAATCAGGTTAAGTTCCTTCTGATACAAATGAATCAAAGCACTTCATTCTCTACAACAGACTTCTGGCTCATCCAGATGTAAATAAACCTCAGTTCTAATCCATAAGCGTCTAGTCCTCATTATTTAGTAAACCAAGACAGTAATCTCACCATTGTCTTTAGCAATGCCACGTTAAGGGAGAAGGCTGTGTTTATAGATCTATCTCCCAGAAAATTCCAACAATAGTACTTAAAAAAAAAAAAAAGGCAGAACTTTTATGTGTGTTTCCATTTCACCTTTATTTCCTTTTCCCATTTTCCAAATAAATTCCAAAAGAAATATACTTCCTTCAAACGACTATCCCTAATTAATCTTGGGAAACCATTAACTATTTTCCAAACCTACAAGAGTCCTCCAAAATAGTCCTCTGAAAAACCTTTCATGCACATATTTCCAATTTAATATACCTCCGCTTGAGACAGAAGAATAGCTTGCAAGACATCTCCTTCCTAGCATCCTCCAGGAATATTGCACGGGAAACAGTTGCCAGTAAGGGGGCGGGGTGGGGGGGGGGGAGTAGGAAAAGGAGCAAATGCTCAAGAAACCCCAAAGCCAGGCAAAAATGCAAAGGATGCCAAATACCCTCCCCCACCCCTGCTCCTAGGCGAGTACCCACCGTGGCAAGACGAAGAAAGAGGTCTTAGGGATCTGATCTGCAATCCTACTTGTAGCCCTCAGTTCCCATCTTCTCAAAAAGGAAATTGACGCTGCCGCCGCTGCCCAACCTCACAGGCTCGTGCCCTGTGAGGCCGGGATACCCTAGGTTCTCGGCGCCCAGGACCTCGCTAGCTGCGCCCGGGCTTGCAGCCTCGTGGCCGTGAAACTAGAGCCATCCCAGAACCAGGAACAGATACATACACCATTTGATCGCGCCCAAACCCATGTCTCTTTGTTGTTCATCATGTAGCTGCGGCTTTATTTATGAAAGGGGGAAGTGAGGAAGGGAATGGGGGGCGGGGAGGAGGAATCTCCAGGACCTTATCCACAATCGAAATAGTCGTGGCAAGATCTCTGGGAGTGATCGAGGCGACGGGATAGCCCCGGGTCCCCCAGGCGGTCTAACAATAAAACCTGATAGTGTCCGGGGGCGGGGGTGCGGGGAGAGGAAGGAACGCGGGGGAGGGGGGATAGAACCCCACATCTCTGACTAGCGGCACAATCGGGCTTTGTGCCAATTAGGAGACACTGGAGACGATCGATCGGAATCGTCTGTTATCAGAGCGTGCGTCTGGGGTTCCAGCGTGGCCTCTATGCTTGGTGGCGAGAGCGGGACACGCGCCCGGCGCCCAGCGAAGGACCTGGGACAATGGGCCAACCCGAGGACGCGCGGGAGGCCGCCCGACGCGGGGATGCAAGCTCCGGCACCGGGCTCCGGAGGGCTCGGGAGCCCGGAGGCGAGGAGGGCGGCGAGCTCCGGACGTGCGCTGCCGCTTTAAAATAAAGGACCACAAAGACTCCACTGCGAGGGAAACGCGCCTGGTTAAGGCGAGTGGGGACGACTTGGGGAGGGGGTTGAGAAAGGTGGGGGGCACACGAGCCAACGGTGGCTCACGGCTCCCCCTTTCTCCCCCCCCCCCCTCGCCTCTCCCCTCCCCGCCGGCTGCTCCCGCAGACAAATAACAGAGGAAGGCGAGTCACTCACCGTGGTCTTGACCGGCACGTAAAGCACTTGCTTGGCGCAGCCGCCGCCCCCGCGGACCTCGTCCGGCTGGCCCAGCTGGAAGCCCTTCGATTTGACCCAGAATTTAAATTTGGCATTGTCCGTGGAGCTCGACTCGGAGCCGTTGAGGAGCTGGACGATCCGCTCGTATTTTTTACGGGTCACCGTCTTGGTCTTGCCTGAGTCCCCGTAAGTCCTGAGGCACCAGTCCTGGAACTGGCGGTACATGTCGCGCTCGCTCTCCATGTTCCCCGCTCCCGGCCGCCGGCCGGATGCTCCCAGCGCACTTCGCACCTGTTCACCCCGGGCTCATGAAAAATGCAGCCCCGGCCACGATGTAGGGACGCGAGGTCCCGGCCGCCGCCGGAGCCTGCCTCGGGTTGGGGGGCGGGGGGGTGGGGGGGGACGGGGAGAGGGGAGGAGGGTCCGGCTGGGCACCAGCAATCAATGCCCTGTGCTACCAAGTCTCTGGTTCATTCGTAATTGCAACGGATGTCTCGGACGCTGGTCTCGGACGCTTTTCCTCGTCCTCTTGGTGATGGGTCTCTTTAATATTGTGTGACTAGGGCCATCCCAACAGCATCCGGCCCGGAGGACCTGGGTTTTAAATAATTAAAATCCCATTCCTTGGTTTATTAAAAAAATATATATATAGATATAGATATATATCCCAATATTGACTTGGGGTGGTCCCTGGACGCCTCGCCCCGGGGCTGTGTCCGGGGCAGGGCAGGTGGAGCGCTGCGCCGCCTCCCCGCGCGCGCCCCAGAAGCTTCCCCAGCCGCTGGCCCCACCGTCCAGGAGGCGAGCGCTGCGCCTCTCTCGAAAGCAGCCGCCGGGGCCGAGCGCCTGCGAGCGCCTGCGAGCGCCTGCGAGCCCCGCAGGGCACCCAGGTCCCCGGGCTCTCCTTCCTCCAGGGTCCCGTTCCGCTTCGGCCTTCCCTGCGTGGGGCGTCCAGGGACTAGAAAGAGAGAAAGTTCTTACCTGTCATGTTGTTAAGCCTATCAAATCCTGCTACACAGGAAACCTTTAAGGTATTTTCTAAAAATGGTTTAAAATGTCATTTCTTCATAGGCATGTAGGCTAAATTCCAGCCCTGCAGGTAGGTTCCAGGAGTTAAGTCCCAGAATTAGCAAAACATTCACGGATATTATTTGGCCATAGTTCTATAGGAAAGACTGTGATACCCCCAAACAGATATCCGTTCCAGGGGGGATGTGGGTAAACGAAGGCAGGCCGCTGGCGGCGGGTATCCCGGATAATGATGGGGTCCCCAGACAGGACTCCTCTGGTTTCTGCTGAACTGGGTACAAGGCATAGAAGTAAGTTTATACTGCAGATGCTTAAAACCCTTTGCGTGAAATTAAAATCTAGAGAGAGATGATTTTCCCCTTGCTTGGTTACAGTTTGCAGTACACACAGGAGGTTTCGTATGTCTATTTTCCCCCTGCCACGTCATGGACACCCCTCCACTGCTCAGAGTAGCCAAATATGAGTTCCTCTGGACGATTTTTCTCAAGCAAATGAAATCAGCGGCTCCTCCATTGAGGATTTCCACCCGTTTGTTACAGAGCTGGAGACAGGGGAGTTCCCATCCTCCTCGCGCTGCGATTGCGGCCGCTCCTCTTTATTCTACTCTCTCTGCGGAGGCCCGCGCCCGTCCCGGGAGGCGGCGGTGCCCGAGAGGCGGCCCGACCAGTGCCCCGCGCCGGGTCCGCGTCCCAGCCCACCTTCGCCCCTCGTCGTCGTCTCCCAGACGAAAGCCCCGAATGGGAACGCGGAGTGTTTGTACCCACTGCGCCGCAGCTGGTCCCGGCACTTGCAAAATGGTCAGTGGCTCCCGCTCGGCCAGGCTGAGTGTGTGCGTGTCTGTGAGCAAGGGAGCGAGGGTGTGCGGTGTGCGGGGGGTGCGCTGGGTGTGCGCGCGTCTCCGGGAAGGTCTCGCGGCGGCTGGAGCCGGGACTGACAGCCCGGGCGGAGCGCGAGCAGCTCCACACACTAAACCTCTCGCCTCTCCCCTCACCCCCACCCCTCCCACTCCCCTCTCCTCCCACCCCCCCCCTCCCTGGCCCCTTCCAAGCTCTCTGATTGGCCAATGGGACAAAAGTTTCTGTGGAGACGGCTGGGCGCTGACGTCACGGGCAGAATTGTCCCATTTAGGGATCCCGGGGGCAGTGCGCATGCTGCAGGCTGCAGGTTAGAGGCAGGAGGAGGTAGCAGCGGGCGCGGCGGCAGCCAGGTGGCGGAAAGGAGCACTCAGCATCCAGGTGGGGGGACGACTCCAGCAGGGTTTCCATGGAGATTCCTCTGGGTCTAGCCTAAAAACAGCAGATCAGCTGACACCATTAGCTCAGGACCTAATTACTGCTTATTGGAGCAACAAATGAGGGAGAGGGCCAGCTGCAAAGGAAGAGTTTTTATCCTCCCCCACCACCCCCCACACACATACACACGCCATCTCCTCCTTTCTCCCCTCTCGGTCGCTCTTGAGTCCCGGGTGAATTCTCATTAACTTGCAAGATTCCTGCAACAACAGCTACCCTTCTCTAGAGGCCACCCGGACCGCGTTTATTCTTTTTATTTCTTTCTTTCTTTTGTATTCACACATACACACACGCCAAAAAAAAAAAAAAAAAAAAAAAGCTAAAATTGTTGTGCCCAAGATTGCAAATCCGAGAAACCAAGGAGCCGACACCGATGCAAGCACACGAGGGTTTATTAGCAAGCTCGAGCTTGGGTCCAAGTATGCCCGACTCAGGGGAGCGGGGACTTGGACCCCGAGGTGGGTTACAGCTGGGTTTTTATGGGCTGGTCTAGGGGATTTTCACAAGGGGTGGAGGAATTTCTTCATTCCGATATGGGGGGAAAGGGTGGGGAGTTTCTTAAGCTCTGTCTTCATTCCGATATGGGGAAAGGTGGGGGAGTGTCTTAAGCTCTGTTTTCATTCCGATATGGGACTTTCTGTCAAGGGCGGGCCTTCTGTTTTCATTCCGATATGGGACTTTCTGTCAAGGACGTTCTGCGGTTTTTCCTGTAACTGAAGTAGGGTAAAGTTCAGCTCTTGTTCACAGGGGCCTGAGATGGCTGCCGAAGCTAAGATGGCTGTACTTGTGCTAAAGCTAAACTTGAGGTGGAATGGCCCTAATTTTCTCCGCCTCCACAAAAATAAATCAGTTGTCCCGAGTCCTTGGTTTTTTTACCCAGTAAATATTAGACCAGTAGAGAGCTCAGAGAGTCTACTGTCTTAATAGAAGTCACAAGTAAGTGGATCTAATATAAGGGGGAGAGGGAGCAAAAACCACTTTCAATATGTTAAATTAGGTATTTATCTTTAGGCCAGTCATATTTTCAAAAAAATTTTCAATATCCTAAACACATATGTGGAATAAACAATTGGACAGAAACATATTTTGAAGCACCCTTGTGTGGTATACCTCACAGGAACACTGTTAAAAGTTTACCTGTGGCATCAGAGAGAGAGGGTAATTCCAAGTTGGGAGATCTGGATTGTGTTGTATATTAGTTAAATGTTTCCTAGATGATTTTGGAAGTATATTTGATCCTAGAGTGGTCATTCATTCATTCAGGAGTAAGCTGGTTCATTCTATACAGTTCACTTTCTTATGGTTATGACTTAATTCTTGATTTCAGAATTCTTTTTGGTAGCTCTTCCATCTGAAAAGTCATCTGTCCTCTAAGCCTCTTTCAAGTACTTTCAGAGCCATAACGCCTTCTTTCCTTGACTACTCAAGTTAAAACAGTCTGTCTCCAAACTCTTCTGGATAAATGTCTTTCAACCATGTTTTTTCTCCTTGTTTCATGGTAAGACATATACATTACATTGATGTACAGTGCATTCATACATCTGTACTTCAAAAATGTTATGAAAAAAAGGTATTTGATTACATAGAATACACACTGATAGTTACCCGATATTCTCCTATGATCATTATCACTACTATTTGGTCAAGTGTAGTCCTAACCCAATAAATTTATGAAGCTGCAAAGGATGCCTGGCAACATGTAGTTTGGAAAACATTGTTTTAAGCATATGAACTACACCACTCCTCGTGCCATATTTATAGTTTCACATGAGTATATTTGACGGTTCAAATGGAATTTTGATTGGAAGGCCCTTGAGAGTTTCTATTTTCTTGTTTTTTAAGGAACTCCACCACAATCAACAATGCACATGGTAAGTGCTTAGTAAATAGATTCTAAGTTAATAAAGGAAAGAGAAAGAAAGGAAAGGAAGAAATAAGCAGGAGGCACAATCCTTCGCAATTCCTGTTGGCTTTTGCTGGGTGGTATTTGGATGAAGTTGGTTCCCACTTAAGGACATACCAAGGTCTTACCATGTACCATGTTCATTATATTTATGATTATACTTGGCATTCTGATATATGGAAATTAAAACACTTTTGACATAAAGAACTCCTAGAATACAAGCAAATATGTTACCAACCCTCAGCTGTATTAACTAGATATGGCAGACTAGCAAAAAGAGAACACAAAAAATAAGTGATTATAGAAGATGCAGTTTTTTAGAAGGAAAAGACAAATAATTCACTATTGTAAGAATATTCACGCTGGAGTAAAGAAATAGAGTCTTAGGATTTTAAGGGTTAAGCTTTTCAGAGCCATGAAGATTCTTTTGCCTCCAATGGAACCTAAAGTGTGCTCTGTTCTATACTTATATTCTTGAGTAATTGTGAAAATCAATTTTCTTTTTTTTACCATATCATTCCTACTTAAGATCATAAACACCTGGCAAGAATCTAAACTCTGCTTCAGCAACTCACTTCTAGACTCATTTCTCTCCTTTTATACTTGTTTAGAGCCAGGTCTTCCCAGCTCCACCTGGAGGGTCATATTGACCCTTTTCCTTCAGCTATATGATTCATTTGACAGGCTGCCTGGAATTTAACTTGGCATTTCTCCAAGATACTTTTACAAATTCACCTCTCTACAGAGCATATCTCCCTCAGAAGTGACTCTTTATCCCCATATCTGAACACCAATTCCCTAATCCCTGCTCGAGGTCCTGCCTGCTATTTATAAGGAGAAGAAATCAGAAAATGTTTTATCAGAAAATGGTTTAATTAAAGATAATCTAGAGTTTCAGCTAAAATCAACATAATTTTGTTATGAAAATAAAACTTCTTCCCACCTCAGGATCAGTTTGCGTATGACATTTTTAAAAATCTGGAAACTCTTATATTTTAGTATCAGTTACAAATATTTACACAACACCACATATTCATCAGTAAAATGTTATAGTCCAAACAACATATAATTTGTAATCACAAAATAAGTGGTCAAAGAATAAAAAAGCCTTCATCATATAATTATGCTTTTATTCAACATATATTTACTGAGTGCCAAATACTCATATAGGCTTTAAAGCTTAAGTAGTCAACAAGACACATATCTATATGTTGTATTCATCTAATGGAACTTAAATTTTTCTCAGGAAAAAAAAATAAACAAGGAAGTGTTGTGCCCAAGATTGCAAATCCGAGAAACCACCAAGGAGCCAACACTGATGCAAGCACACGAGGGTTTATTAGCAAGCTCGAGCTTGGGTCCAAGTATACCCGTCACAGCAGAGCAGGGACTTGGACCCTGAGGTGGGTTACACCTGGGTTTTTATGGGCTGGTCTAGTGGATTTCCAGAAGGGGTGGAGGAATTTCTTCATTCCGATATGGGGGAAAAGGTGGGAGAGTTTCTTAAGCTCTGTCTTCATTCCGATATGGGACTTTCTGTCAAGGGCATTCTGCGGTTTTTCCTGAAACTGAAGTAGGGTAGAGTTCAGCTCTTGTTCACAGGGGCCTGAGATGCCAAAGCTAAGATGGCTGTACTTGTGCTAACGCTAAACTTGAGGCGGGATGGCCTTAATTTTCTCGACCTCCACAGAAATAAACAGCACTTGAGGTGAATGCTAGGAGGAGAAAAATGGTGCTGTAATAGAAAACAATGGCAGAGTGGAGGGACTTGGTAATTCAGGGAAGATCTCTGAGTAGGTAACATTTATCATGAGACCTGAAGGATACAAAGGGATCAACCATCTGAAGAGCCAGGAAGGGGAACTACAGGCACAGCACAAAGGTTCTACAGCAAGAGTTATTAGCACTTTTGAGGAATAGAGAGAAGAAGGCCCATACAAGTGGAGTTTACTGTGCTTGGAATGGACAGTATGGGGTATAAAGGTCTGAGTGGTCTTCTGTGGCCAGATCTTGTAGGACAGTGCTTGCCATGATAAAGAGTCTTCATTCTATTACTGATCCAGCAAAAAATTAATACAGGATTTAAAGCAGGAAAATTTTTGTGATGTGATACGCATTTTTATGTTTCACTGGCCATTCTGAAGAGAAAGGACTAGAAGGGAACAAGCATGGAAGCAGGAAGACCAATTAGGAAACTTGCAATAGTTGTAGTAGCTTAGGTAGGGAATCATGGTGATAGATTAGGAAAGTAACAGTTGAGGTAGAGAGAATTGATGGATGGCAGAAATATTTTAATGATAGAAGAAGGCTCGCTGATGGATTGCATGTGGCAGGTGAGGGAAAAGATTGAGTCAAGGATGACCATATGGCTTCTGGCTTTTGTAGTACGGCTTGTGAGGCCATTGACTTAGAGCGGGGTGTTTGAGGAGGAACAGATTGGAGTTGGAGGCTGAGGTAGGAGCAGAAGTAGGTTGATGTGGAGAGGCAGGAAGAATTTAATTTCAGAGAAGTTAAATTTGAAATACCAGGAGAGTTGTTCATGTAGGCATTTGAATATAGAAGCTTGAACTACAGAGAAAAGTCTGGGCTGAAGATATAAATACAGGAATTTCAAAACCATAAGAATGAATGACATCACCTCTGCCCACATTCCTCTATCCCCCAAAAGGAAAAACCTTCATCTTTAGATATTGATTTTATATAAACTAATACCCCATGACTAAAATAGAATGTCAGACACTGAACAGCTGAAGTTGGCTACTTTTGGTAGAACACATAACAGGAAAGTCTGAGAAACACAGCAAAGCCATTTGGATCAACCCTTGGCTATACCTAGATAGGTAGTGAATTCCAAAATTGATGTGGCTTTAAAACCCTCTAAAATTTAAAAAGGAAAGATTGAAACCATCAGGTTAGACCTCTTCTGTAGGTGTGCTAAAATAGGAATCTAAAATTTGAGGATGGCCTCTGAGTACATCTCTCATTGAAGGGATGGAATAGGAATTTTGGCTACTGAGTTGAGTCAATAAGAGAATGTGAGCCCTTTAGCTGTACTAGAGATTGTGATAGATGGTATTTGTCACTTTGAAACCTCAAAGTTCTGAACATCATTATGCATTCAGATGCTTAACAGTCTATTAATAACTCTTCCAAGGAACAGAAATTTGTAAAGGAAGCAAATGGCCAACTCAATCAGCAACTTGATTAACATATAGCATGGTAACTTTTCAAAATAAAATAGAAAAACAAAGTTAAAGCAGAAATGTACAGCTCTTATGGATAGAGCAATTTGGGACAACATACTAAGTGTCACAAATCTGATCTTATTAGTTGACCTCCATCTGTAGACTCTTCTCCCAAATAATTTTGAAAATAGTATTATCTTCAATATGCTATAGCTATCCTTTGATTCAGAAAATAAATGCTTTTGAGAGATTTAAAATAGTGTCTTGATCCTCATAGCTGTCTTTACTAAGACACCGAAAAACATCTCTTCCTTTCTATTTGTAAGCTGTAGTATCAGTATCTTTATTCCATTTTGTAACTTAAAAAAGATTAGAAATTTAATGATTGTTGTTCAGCCCAAATTAACTGATATTTATGTCTGGTAATATCATTAAATATGATGCACTCTGCAGAAGTTAATTTCTGTAAATACTTAAACATGCAAACAAAGAACAAGTTCGATTTGACAATACAATGGATTTGTTGAATTTCTCTTTACTTCCTACCTTTAACATCTCTGTACAAGCAAGTCAATGGCACAGCCAGTTCTTACATTCTGACAGCCACATATGGATTCATTCAACATTCATCCACCCAACATTTTCATCTAGCTGTTATAACTATGGTAAAGTCCAAAGTTAACAGTCTGGTGTTCGTGTCCCTTGTATGAGAGAAGAAAATACATTTCTTTTCTGGCCCCAAATATTGCTTTATTTCCCACTAGCCATATGGCTTATCTTTTCTTCCAAAATATATGTCTTAAAACAGTAATCCACATATTCATCTTCAACTCAGTGGACAGTACTATTGTAGAATTTCTACATTATTTTTGGAATAGTTATTTTGTCATAGGAAATAAAAGCTCTTTTGGAAAAAGGGAGCAATCCACTTCTGCCCGATTCCCATTATACTTTTCCACATTTCCAGTTTTTACTCTGATTCCTATTGAGTAAACCAATTAATATCATAACCATCATCATCTGACCTTTATATCTTATTTATAATACATTATTAATCACTCTAGGACACTTGTTTAACGTGCCGAATAAAAGTGACAAGAAAAGACACAAGGATTTCTTGGCTAAAACCACACACTCTATAAATAGTTTTCACAGGGGAGACGTCTGAGTTCAAACATCAGAATCTGTAAAATAGCTGTAACACTGTTAAAATACTGTCCTTTGGAAAAGCAGAATCTGAAGGAATAGCTACCCTTAGTTTCCCTGGGACTATACTAATAGGCACTGAAAAGCAAGGCAGAAAAAAAGTTTCAGACTTTTATCTTTTCAAATGAACATCCCCCAAGTTTTTAGAAAACTCTTTAATTAGGTTTCTTGATCAAAAAGCAGTGTAACCATTTAGAGTTTCCAAAATTTTAAGTTCTTTTTATAGTTTATATTAAGTTTGGAAATGAAAGTAAACTTTTACAAAATGAAGTGTTCAACTTATATGCGAAAATGCTTCTTTGGCAATTGAATTTAAACTCTCCATTTTGGTCATCCTGGTAGCCTGGAAAAGCAAAGCACCAGCTTGGGAGTGACACAATTCCATTTATTAATTGTGATTTTTAGCTTAAGCTAATCTTCAGGGCAAAGTTTTATACATTTGCACATGACATCCAAGTTGCTTAACATATCATAAGCATAATTTATTAAGAACAGCCTCACTAGGTATAATTACGTGACTAACCAATCAAACCTATGAGTCATTTTAGCTATTAATTTGTAATTCAGTGTGATAATTGGAACAAACCCCCACATACAACGCGAAGATAGAGCAGCTCCACGAGGATCAATAGTAAAGAATGGTTTACAAAGATAGCTCTGTTTCTGAGTGTATTTATGTGCACATGTGTTTCTGTAGAACAAATATACATGAATTTTGAAACAGCAGTATTCTTTGAAATCTCAAGATTTGTTTGACTTAAGTAAAATCATCTGAGCACCCCTTTTTGCTAGAGTATTAAATTACTAATCCCAAGTAAAATGAACTGATGTCATGCCATACTTTTTAAAATTATTCCAAAATATTCATATGACCATTATTTTCTAAAATAGCAGGAAACTATGTCACTTATAAGTATCAGTCAGTCAATTAATAAATATATAGTGATATTGGCTCACTTTCCTATTAATACCCATCAAGGTAAAGTTATAATTTGATGTATATACTTTAAAAATGTGGATTTCTGCTTCTAGTGCTATGGCTCACTAGCAACCTAGAGAACCTTCTTCAAGAAAGCAACTCAGAGATGCATAATGGATAACTTTGATTGCATGACTATGTTCACAGGATGTGTGGAAAGCATCTCACTCTTCCCTGGCCCTTAAAAAAGAGCCTATTGAAAACCAGTCAACACACCCAAGAGGCTAGATTATTTTATGAGTAAACAAAAAATGTTCAATCAAAAAATTGAACATTACAGTAGGAAGACTGAGCATGAAATCAGTAGCACAGTGCTAGAGCTGTGTTTAAAACTTCTGTATTGGGGATCCCTGGGTGGCGCAGCAGTTTGGCGCCTGCCTTTGGCCCAGGGCGCGATCCTGGAGACCCGGGATCGAATCCCACGTCGGGCTCCCGGTGCATGGAACCTGCTTCTCCCTCTGCCTGTGTCTCTGCCTCTCTCTCTCTCTCTGTGACTATCATAAAAAAAATAATAATAAAAAATAAATAAATAAAACTTCTGTATTAAGCCAGAGACATTTGTTGAAGGGTGTGTCTTGCCACCTAACTTGGTAAAAGTAAATATAAATTCTCCACAGAAAAAACATCTACAATTTGAGTAATCAGGTTTATCTCAGATTAAGATTAACCAGATGTGAGCGTATAATTAGAAATGTCCACATACAAGAAGAGCAACTTTCATCTTCAAAAGTCATCATAGGCATACTTGGGTGGCTCAGTCAGTTAAGTGACTTAACTCTTGGTTTTGATTCAGGTCATGATCTCATGGGCCATGGGATTGAGCCCCGCATTGGGCTCCATGCTTGGTGGGGAGTCTGCTTAATGATTCTCTTCCTCTGCTCCTCCCTCTGCGTGCATACTATCCCTGCAAAATAAATAAACCTTTCAAAAAAATAAAAGCCAGCATAAGTAACAACAACAAAACTAAGCTTTCAAAGATTTTATCTGGAAACAAATAAATTAAATCTATGATAGTAGAAGTCAGGATAGTGGTAACTGATTACAGTGACTGGTAGAAGACACTAGGTGGTTTTTTAAAATGCTAGTAACATTGATTCCTAATCTTTGTAGTAATTACACAGGTAGTCCACTTATGAAAAATTCATTGAATTATAAACTTGCTATTAGTAGACTCTTCCTCGTGTATGTTAATATTCAATTAAGAACTGTACTTTTAAAAAGCAATAAACATGCAAACTCTGTAGAGCAATGGCTAACAATATTTTTTAAAGTACATTTGATATGCTAAGAGAGGAGATAAAATGAAACCATAGAAAATGCTTAATTAAAACCAGAGATAGGGATCCCTGGGTGGCGCAGCGGTTTGGCGCCTGCCTTTGGCCCGGGGCGCGATCCTGGAGACCCGGGATCGAATCCCACATCGGGCTCCCGGTGCATGGAGCCTGCTTCTCCCTCTGCCTATGTCTCTGCCTCTCTCTCTCTCTCTGTGACTATCATAAATAAATAAAAAAATTATTAAAAAAAAAAAACAGAGATGACAGGAAAAAAAGAAAAAAAATTGACAAACTTTGAAAAGTAAGCTATAAACATGATAGATATTAATCCAATGGT